>NC_079454.1:2790497-2852997 GCF_903798145.1 Danio aesculapii
CTTCTGGTAATACCCAGAATGGCAAAGTCCACTAAAGGAGGTCGAGCCTTCTCAATTATGGCTCTGGAATAGCCCTCCTGATAATGCCAGAGGCTCAGACACACACACTGTCTCTATGAGATGACACTTATGCAAATACACTTCATTGAACATTTACACATAGACATCACCTATATACTAATAGTAATTAGCACCTACTAAAGTTATGGTAACTAATGACTTAACTTTTCGGATTGCAATACAATAATACGCACCTTTTGTGAAGCTGCTTTGAAACAATAATTATTGTGTAAACCACTATACATATAAACTTGAATTGATTACATTGTTGAACTGTAGTATAAATGAAATATCACACTCACAACACTGCGATACGGCTGTATCTCAGCACCTGCAGTGCTCATACGCAACCATATCGCAGTGTTATGAGTGTGATATTGCTCATGTATTTGTACTGGAAAACTAAACACAAATGAAGCAGAGCTGTGGATTGGTGTGGTCTCACCTTCACTGATCCCAGCATGCCTCCGACAAACAGGTAAGCGTTCTGGTCCACGTCCAGCACAGTGTAGGTCTCTGGTGCTTTTGCACTTCTGAGTGAAGGTAAGATGCCTGTTTTGGGTCCCTCAAGGGCACGGACCGAGATACTGCCGTTCAGACCGATACTGCACAACAATAAGACCAGTACTTAATAATATAATAGTATAATAGCAATACTGGACAACACCAACAGGACAATAAGACCAGCAGTGATAGCAATAATAATAATACATACTACTAATAACTTTCTCTGTCATTTTCTCTTTCGGTGTTGATTAAGGGACACACTGAAATCTGGTAAACATTTCATATTTGTTATATTGTAAAACATAATCACTGGGTTACATTTTTACATAACATTTATGGCATGGTTTTAACCCAGTGATTCTTTTTTTATTTTTAATACAAATTTGGGTTGAGATAACCCAATATTATTTTAGTGCATAGATCAATGCAACTCAACACGATAACAGATGTTTCCCCAAAAACTCTATTTCAATCTGATCATATTAAATATACACATCAAATGTAGGCACAGCGGCCATTTGTCTTTAGAAATAACATGAAAATACATCTAAAGCCCTGGTCAGATCACACAAATTTGTCACAATTTCCTTGACGTAGGGTGTCGTGACACAAGATTCAATCAATTCTCTTTCAAGAGTTCACACTTAGCTGATGATTGATAATAAAGCTTGTTTGGCATGCTGTCCCGGGAGAGAGCCCTGAGCTTATAAGATCCTCGAGCCCTGGGCTCCCTCCTGTTGCAGGGCGCGAGGGGAGTTTGAGCTCAGGTAGATCTCGATGACTCCACCTCCTGCTTAGTGTAGCTAAGTACCAGATATGGATGCTGAGAAGGTGTACTCGGAGCTCGGCTAAAATATTTTGGATTAATTGTTTAGGGTGCTTGTTTTTGAACTGTGGGAGGAAACTGGAGGACCCAGGGAAAACCCACGTGAGCACGGGGAGAACGAGCATTCTTGCTGTGAGGCAACAGCGCTAATCACTGGCCACCGTGTCGCCGGTTTGAAAGGAGGGAAAGTAGGGTTGGGGGGGGTTCTTTAAGACGAAGATATTGAGATGAGAAAAGTCTGGTTGTTTATAGCGAGTTAAGGATCGTCTGATAGGATAATTAGTCATGAGCTAAAGTTGGAACAGCTGTAACCAATCATAAGCACATGATCCTCTTGAAATTTGTTTATAAATAAACTTCACTTGTGTAATGTGACACCATCGCAGAAAGTCTAGCATGTTTAATTTTTTCCCCATTCTTCACGACAAGTTCCATCACGCAGATGACAGCGATCAATACGAGCACATCATTTCTCGGTTATATCTGCGGGTGCTGTCGTTAATGCTGTCGGGTGGATAAGGTCAATTATTGGTTATGCAAACTTGAACTACTTTTTAAAAAATATTTAGGGTTTTTTAAGCAATTTTATCTGACGGTCTGGCACAATTATGCAGATCTGCATTCACACAACGAGTTTCTGAGTTCTCTCAGCCTTCCAACCAAGTTTGTTATTCCCAGGTAATCAGAGAGCATGTTCAGTGCTGTGAATGCATTGTAAAAGCATGTCCTGCTCATTCAAATTACTTAATTAAACTAATTAGTGAAACTGACCGGCGTAATGGATGATTTTGTCATTAAGAATGAAAACTGTTTAATATAGGCTGAAACGGTTAATATTTAATTATAATTTTATTCAGGCTAGATTATTATTTTATTTAACAAATCAGTTCATGTTTGGCACTGAAGCATATAGCTGACTTGTTTTGAAGCACTTCACCTCAAATGTCATTTGTCTTTTTGTTTATCTAGTAGATACGATCCAACAACACAAATAAAAATTAAATTCACATTAAGATACAAAATATCCCAAATTAAATTTGTTTCAAAAAGATTTTTTTTTCCAGGAAAAATATACGAATTATAGTTTTGTTTGTGCCTGTCCACTACTCAACTGCGCAGGTCAATGATTTGTTTTGCTCCGTGGAAAATAAGGATTTAATTAATGATTGGCGGTAATTGTTTTATCACAAACCTCTATATGTAGTAAATTTGCTCCATTTTTAATATAAGTTATGATTTTAAAGATTGTGTCTTGAGCATCTGATTTTTCCTCAGTGCTGATGTGCTTTCATTTTCTCCGTATCACTCATGGCGAGTTCAGGCAACCCTGGCTGGAAAATATACATTTATATATATATATATATAAAAATCTTATTATTAGAAAAGAAAATATATGTATGATCCTATCAATGACAAATCAATGTCATAATTAATGTACTTATTAGTTGTCAGCAAGCATCAGTGCTTATTGAGATTGAGATTAAAAAATAAAAATTGAGATAAGAAATATTGTTATAGCAACACTTGTGACTGCTTTAAGAAATAACGCTCATCGTAGACGTCACGGGATGACTGATCGCGAAGCAACGCGTAGTCTGGCACATTTGTTACTCATGACAAGTCAAGATTTTGTCAAGACAAATTGCAGAATTTGACAATGACTTTCGGAACCGACAATAAAATTTGTGTGATCTGACCCGGGCTAAAAGGATTTATTTGACATACATTGTAGATTAAAATGTAACTTACGTTGTTTTAAGAATTTACAAACTTATAATTATGACTTGTTTACTTGTTTGAAAAAATTGTTTGTCACATATTGTGTTTATTTGTCTTATATACAACAAAGTTAATAATAAAAATCAACAATGTTTAATCTTAAAACAAGCTAAATTTGTAACTGATTAATACATTATTACCTTACCACAAATATTGTTTGACAATATTTTCTCAAAACAGCTTGTTTCTGTCACATCATAACACTAAATTAATTGCATCACTTTGTTTTAATTTTGACAATATAACTTCTTGCAGCCATACTTATTACAATTCAGAGCTCATTTCTAAACAAGATTTCTAATAACTGATTTCGGTAACACTTAATAAATGACTCATAGTGTGTAGTTATTATAAAGCATTAGCATGTAGTGAATTCCTTATTTGTTAAGCATTAACTCTACATTAATAAACGTTAGTAAGCAGTTTATAACTGCAGCTACAAATGCTCTATTCTTGACCTACAGCCACATTTATAATGTGCTTAATAATTGTACCTTCATACTTTGTGACTGGTTTATTTTTCATTACTAAATTCAGTATTGCATTATTTACAAACCAGTTGTATTTAAGAGTAGTTGGAGATTTTTAAGATCATTCAGAATGAGTTAGTAAATGATTAATAAACTATTGAAATCAACGTTTATATATCTTATTATTCAGGCATATTGTAATTGTTACCATGTATGTTAATGAATGCTTTATTAACTCAACTTCATGCAGTTTTGTGACCTAATATAAAGTGAGGACTATTCATGCTTTATAAATCCCTTATAAATGACAAGTAAAGGCTTGGTATCACATGAACAATAATCTTTGCAATCTTGTCTAAAAAAATTTAATTACTGTAAAGTTTAAACATTGCTGAATAACAGGAGTGTCAAAATACGACATAAAATTGGACAAAACAACAACAATATACTAATTTAACAATTTAATAAGATGCAATGTTTAAACTATACAGTAATTTTATTTTAGATAAGGTTGCAGAGATTTATTTTTATTTAATTCAGTTTCATTTGTGTATCTTCAGCAATTAATAATGTTGTTTATGATCTTTTTTCCTGTTTAGAATTTAACTGACCCTTTACCTGTCATTTATAAGGGATTTATAAAGCATTAATAGTCCTCACTTTAGATTAGGTCACAAAACTGGATGCAGTTGAGTTAATACAGCATTTATTAACATGTAAATTAACTATTAGTATATGCCTGAATAATAACATATATAAATGTTCATTTGAATAGTTTATTAAGCATTTATTAACTAATTCTGAATGCTCTTTAAAAACCACCAACTATGCTTAAATAGCTGGTTTGTTAATAATGCAATACTTAATTTAGTAATGAAAAATAAATCATTAACAAAGTATGAAAGTACAATTATTAAGCACATTATAAATGTGCTTATAAGTCAAGAATAAAGCATTTGTAGCTGCAGTTATAAACTGCTTACTAACGTTTATTAATGTAGAGTTAACGCTTAACAGATAATTAATTCCCTATTTGCTAATGATTAATAAATGGTTCTTTGTGTGTAGTCATTATAAAGTGTTACCCTGATTTCTTTTCTCTTTGCCAGGATGACAGCACATACTATTTGACTAGATATTTTTCTAGATACTAATATCCACCTTAAAGTGACATTTAAAGGCTTAACTAGGTTTATTAGGGTAATTAGGCAAGTCATTGTATAACAGTGGTTTGTGCTGTAGCCAATGGAAAATAAACATTGCTTAAGGGAGTTAATAATATTGACCTTAAAATGGGTTTTATAAGTTCAAAACTGCTTTTATTCTAGCTGAAATAAAACAAATAAGACTTTCTCCTGAAGAAACAATATTATAGGAAATACTGTGAAAAATTAAACATCATTTGGGAAATACTTGGAGAAGAAAATTCATAGGAGGGCGAATAATTGTGACTTCAACTGAATACTGAAAAGAATTAAAATTTCAACGGCGGGCAGATATACCGTATCTTGTAATATGGATGGTTTATGGATGATAAAACGCTGAATGAACATGTGCAAATGATCTGCAGCAGTGCAGTTTTCAGCTCATGCTGTACGTGACCTCTTGAATTACCGTGAGGCTTCGATTCGGTGCCAGTTTCCATCGTTGATGATCAGATCTGGATATTCCACTCGGCCGACCCCTGACCCCACGTCCCACAGGAAGTTCACTTTCCCCTTCCGCATCTCGATGGCCAAGAAATCCACCTACACACACACACACACACACACCATCAGTGAACGCAGCGCTTCCCAAACAGGACTTATTGAGCTCTGATTATTTCTCTCAGCCACAGGCAGCAGATGTTTATCAGCGGCTGTGGAAAAAAGTGCTATCGACTCCTGTGCAAAACCTGTATTTTACCATGGTGTCCTCTTTAAAGGAGTGGTCCAGAGTGTACTTTTGGGCTTGGTTTTTGTTTATGGGGTGCAAAACTATGTGTGCTTATGCTTCATTTGTAGAAAATCATGTTATTTTCTCATATATCTTTGATTATATACTGCTACTCCGCTAACATGAAAACGACAGTCATATTTACGAATATCAGACAAATTGAATAAACTAAAATGGCCGTAGTGTGAATGAGTGTGTATGGGTGTTTCCCAGTGCTGGGTTGCAGCTGGAAGGGCATCCGCTGTGTAAAACATAAGCTGGAATAGTTGGCGGTTCATTCCACTGTGGCGACCCCTGATGAATAAAGGCACTAAGCCGAAGGAAAATGAATGAATGAATGTTGACAGTGTACTGCAGAGCTGTGTAAGCCTGAATCTGAACACTCACATATTTGGCGGATCCCAGGTAGAACAGCAGGTTATCGGCAGCGAGGGTCTTGAGGTGTAGGATGATGGTGTTGTAGCGGCCCTTCTTGATCTCTGGCCGGTAGGTGCGGATGCAGTCTCCACCGGATGACACAGACACCTTAATCTGCGGTTCATAGGACATGCTTACAGTTTTTAACACTTCTACACTGTATGAATTCATAGCACCCTCTTTAAAAACATACTGTTGAGGTGTCTAGATGTGTGTGTGTGAACTGTAAAATCTATTTAGGAGCAAGTGGCAGTAAAAATTGTCTGAATGTCTACAGTTTAGGATCATAAAATGTCTTAAGGGGCGATGCAGTGGCGCAGCAGGTAGTGCTGTCGCTTCACAGTAAGAAGGTTGCTGGTTCGAGCCTCAGCTGGGTCAGTTGGCGCTTCTGCGTGGAGTTTGCATGTTCTCTCTGAGTTCGCGTGGGTTTCCTCCAAAGTCCACAGACATGCGGTACAGGTGAATTGGGTAGGCTAAATTGTCCGTATAGTGTATGTGTGTGTGTGAATAAGTGTGTATGTGTTTCCCAGTGATAGGTTGTAGCTGGAAGGGCATCCGCTGCATAAAACAAGTGCTGGAATAGTTGGTGGTTCATTCCGCTGTGGCGACCCCAGATTAATAAAGGGACTAAGCCGAAAAGAAAATGAATGAATGAATGAAAATGTCTTAAATGATCGAACAGAATTCCTAAAAATACTCATTTTAAGAATAATACTAATTGAGAGTCCAGTCTAATGTGACCTGCATTAACTGACTGTGAGAACTAATGCAATGAAGTAAATATGGAGCAAGTGTGAGTAAATAAAAGTCTAAATGTCTAAAAAAATGCAGTTTGTAACCATTAAATGTCTTAAAGGGCCCATAGTTGACCTGTTTTTTCTGATGTAATATTAATATTCTGGTTGTTCTGAGTGTGCCAGTTTAGCTTCAGTTTAAAACACAATTCAGATTTTTTTATTATAATGTGTTAAAAAGTGTCATGTTGGGGGCGTGTCCACAGTTCGCTGATTTATGGGTGTGTTGCTTCACATGTAAATTAGTTTCGGCTTCCCGCCAACGTAACAAGGGGGCGGGGCCATGACCGGCTCTGTGTTTGCAACACAGACAGGCAGATTGAAAGAAGGAGGAGAGGATCAGCATTCAGTCGTACATATACGACTCGGACACAGACCAAGCAGAGAGTACAAAATCATTTGTGTCTTTGTACAGTTTTACAGCCAACTGTGTGCTAGTTTCAAGTGCCGAGCTTGTACACAGAAACTAATAACCACGCACACTGAATTAACTTTGACTGAGGCACCGGATGCGCCGCTCGAAGCGGCGACACGGCACACCAGACACTCTCTGTGGCGCGGCAGAAACATGAAGTGTCCCGAATCGTCGCGCCACGCATTTTTGAATTCTAAACATAGGTTTCTGCAGCGGTCCGCGGAGCCCAGCCGTCGACTTGAGTGTACCCTGATAGAAACCGATGTTTAGAGTTCTAAAACGCATGCTAGTTAAGATCACAGGGAGCTTCTGGGATCGCTAGAAATGCAAACGGCTGAAGTATAAGGTAGACTCAATGAGAAGTACACATGTTTGCAAACCTACCTAAAGATACAATGAGTGCTCAGCAGTACTCACAGAGTTGGCCTGCTTGCGCGCCTGGTTGATGAGTTCTTTAATCTGCGAGATGTTTTTCTTCAGGTTGTCCTGCAGCTCCTGAATGGGCTTCAGTTTCTCCATCAGCCTGTCGGCTTCGTTTTCCAGATCCTTGACTCTGGCGCCTGCTGCATGAACTACAGACACCGCACACATTAACTCCAGAAAACCAGAGTCAAACACACATGGCATTAGAAACATGCTCTATAGCGAAGATGTAAATAGCTACGTTTCCATCCAAATATGCAAATAAAACTGTAATATTGTATAAAAGATTTGCGAATAAAGCAGCGTTTCCTGTCAATGAGAAACAAAAGAAAAGAAAATCACTATTTGCTGAAAAACTGAAGCAAATGTTGATCAGAGAAGTGTAGTTTAGTGCGTTTTGAGAAGCCACTGTGGTGTTTTTTCTTCTGTATTAAGTGAGATGTGCCTCAGAAGATGAAGACGAAACGCAATGAACGCAATGTGGCAGCTTTAAGATGCGTGAGACACTCTTTGGGAGCGCAGACTGATGCTCAAGACAGTTCTGGAGGGAATAATAATAGAATAATAATAATACTGAAGCACTGTGATGACACACGGGTAGTTGTCACTTTTTTGTCATGTATTACAATATTCAAATATTCAAAGTGTAATTTTCTTCTGTTTATATTATCTGTTAAAACATGTTAATCACATGACTTTTATGCATGTATTCAGTAAACATGTTTTCATCATACAGCTGAAGTCAGAATTGTTAGTCCTGCTGAATTATTAGTTTAATGGAGAGATTTCTTCAACACATTTCTAAACATAATAGTTTTAATAACTCATCTCTAATAACTGATTTATTTTCTCTTTGCCATGATGACAGTAAAAATATTTGACTAGATATTCTTCAAGATACTAGTATTCAGCCTAAAGTGACATTTAAAGGCTTAAAGTGACATTTAAAGACTTAACTAGGTTTATTAGGGTAATTAGGCAAGTCATTGTATAATGATGGTTTGTTCTGTAGACAACCGAAAACAAAAATATACACTTCCTGACAAAAGTCTTGTCACTTATCCAAGTTTTAGGAACAGTAAATAATAACTTGACTTCTAGTTGATCATTTGGTATCAGAAGTGGCTTATATGAAAGGTAAAGGCCTCTAGATTACGCTTATTTGAGCACAATAAAATATGATCATGTCTTGATTATTAATGATTTCATTAGGACAGTAAGGTCTGACTTTACTTAGACAAAAGTCTGGTCACTGAACCTTCAATAATGCCCAGTATAGAATATGTGGTCGTGCTGCAGTGGAAACAGAATGAATATTGTGTCTGACTCCATCATGAGCTTGGAGGACTGCATCCATACATCTCTGCAATGACTCAAATCACTGATTAATAAAGTCATCTGGAATGGCAAAGAAAGCCTTCTTGCAGGACTCCCAGAGTTCATCAAGACTCTTTAGATTCATCTTCAATGCCTCCTCCTCCATCTTACCCCAGACATGCTCAATAATATTCATGTCTGGTGACTGGGCTGGCCAATCCTGGAGCAGCTTGACCTTCTCTGCTTTCAGGAGCTTTGATGTGGAGGCTGAAGTATGAGGAGCGCTATCCTGCTGGAGAATTTGCCCTCTCCTGTGGTTTGTAATGTAATGGGCAGAACAAATGTCTTGATACCTCAGGCTGTTGATGTTGATCATCCACTCTGCAGATCTCTCGCACGCCCCCATACTGAATGTAACCCCAAACCATGATTTTTCCTTCACCAAACTTGACTGATTTCCGTTAGAACCTTGGCTCCATGCGGGTTCCAATATTAGTGATGATTGGGATGCAGTTCAACAGATGATTTAAAAGAAAAATCCACCTTCTGACACTTTTCCAAATGATCAACTAGAAGTCAAGTTAGTATTTGTTGCTCTTACAACTGGGATACACGACAAGACTTTTGTCAGGTAGAGTATAGCTTAAGGGGGCTAATAATATGGTTTTCAAAAAATTTTATAGGATATAAAATTTATAGGTTATAAAATATTATAGGAAATACTGTGAATTATTCCTCTCTCTAATAAACATCGGTTGGGAAATATTTTAAAAAATAGGCTATTAATTTTGACTTCAGCTGTTATGTGCATAATTAATATGTGTACGCATCTTAACGTTTGCATTAATAATTTTAAGGGATATTCCAAAATGCGCATAAAAACAGGAGGATGGAAACACAGCTAATGGCGGAGAATGAAAGGCTCTAAAACAAGAGAGAGACTAGAAAGGAATTCTCAAAGCAAGGAGAGAAAAAGGGACATGTTATATATCTGTCATTTGCAGCGTAGGAAGCCAAAGACACGGAGCTGTTATTTCAAAAGAGAAGATGAGAAGGGAGAAAAAACCCCCCCAAAATAACGCAGAGTTTCCATCTGTAATTAGCTAAAGCGCTCATTAGGATAACAAGCTTAGTGAAGCTTTCAGAAGCTGCGTTTAATCCTGTCGGCCTGAAACAAAGAAGGGAGAAACGGAGCGGTGGGAAAACACACTCTCTCTCTCTGTGCATGCATAAAAGCACCATGCTGGAGCCTCGGGGAACCATTCACGCAGATGAAAGAAGGAGATCGTGTATACATACTTATTGCTGTTGACGTTCAAAATCAAATGAGGGGAGGGGGAAAAATAGGAAACAAGCATTTAAGTGATCTTGTAACACCAACATTTCAATTAAGCAATCAAATCCTGATGAAGCATGCAGCTGTTTGTCTCTACAGCGAGGGGTTTCGTACTGTTTTTCTCGGGGTCTTTGATCAGGTTGTTGGTTTTCCTGACGTCGTCCTCCAGCTTGTCGTAGTTTTTCTTCAGGCCCATCAGGTTGAGGTTCATGTCCTTCAGACGGTTCAGGACGTCCAGCGCCGTGTCGTTGGCTTTGGCCGCCTTCAGCTTAGTGGCCTGGATCTTCAGCGCCAGATCTACCATCATACACAACACAAGGATGCTAAATTAATTAAAAAACACTGTATGCTTACTGTAAAAACACTCTAACCTTAACTTAAAATTATAAAGCAAATTGCTGCACAGCTTTTTATTGAGTTGACTCAACTTTTAACCCAAGTACTATACTTGACTCAATTTAAGTTGACTTTTAAACAAATAGCTCGGCATCAAGTTGTCTTACAATTTTAAGTTGAGTCAGACGTGGTACACGCTAATAAATCCCGCTATTCGCGAGTAAATAGATGTTCAAACATTGAGTTTACTCACTTTATTCGCGCGCCAAATTCACTTCACAATAGATGTTGATTCATGTCATGGGCAGAGCTTCTGTCTGCCTGGTGACTCTAGCTTTGTTGCTAAATGGCTAACATGGATTTTATTGAGAGAGTAGCTGTGTTGATGTGCTTTAGGAAGGCTGATAAACAGCGTATATTTGTTTGCCACCATTTCTGAGTCCTCTAGATCTTTTCAGAGTTCATCAACTCCTCCTGAAACTGTATTTGGATGATGGAAGCTCTTAGGGGTGCTTCTGGTTTAACAAAGCCCAGTTTGGTGAGCTGTTGTCTGGTGTCGGCAAGAGGATTTCCCCTCGGGACACTAACAACAGGCACTACGTCATAATCACACCCATACAAGAGCAAGCTCATGACGTGTTAGCTGTTGAAGCTGTTAACGTGGCACGGATGTCCTCTGATGTTCAGATTTTCCAACTCAAGCGACTCAACTGGCACCGCTTCATTCGTACCACCTCATGCACCGCAAGATGTCTATTTGGATCTTGGCCTTGCATCACCAGATGCTTCATCCTTGCTGGTGTGAACGCAGCATTACAATTTTAAGGAGTCATCCTTTTTTTTTTTTTTTACAATTGGTTTGTTTCAGCCCAAAATAAGATCAAATATGGACAAACCGCTAAATTTAACTTAATAATAGAGTTTTACTTGTTTGTTTGCATCGTGACTTTATTTTCCCGAGAATTAAGCACATTTAACATGTTTCAGCATCCAAACATTTTGTTTTCATTACATTTCTATTTGTTTCAAATAAAAAAATTAATGAATGTATGAATTAATTAATATTTAAACTATAAGTAAATAAATAAAAAATAATTGATTAAATATACGTTATTGTTTATTTGAATAAAAAATTTAGAGCATTTTAAGAATAACAAAAATTAACAATACTGTACTAATAATTTTGATAATATTCAATATTAATATTGCTGTTTAAAGAGGACTGACAGCAAAAAAAATGTCCTAAAATGTGTTTTATTTTTCTTAATTTTTCTTTTACACTGACTATTTACTATAAACATTAACAGTATTTACTTAGACTTTGGGATATTTAGATTTTCATTTTGGTATAAATTATGTTTTGGAATTTGGAAACATAAAGTTAAACAAAGTTAAACAAATTGTACACTTATTTTGAAAAACAAACCTAATTTTAATAGCTAAATTTATCTTAACAACTGGGAGTTTAAATTGTTTGTTTGTACTGTGACTTTGCACATTTGCTTGCACATTTTACATTCCAGCATCCTAACATTTTGTTTTCATTGCATTACCGTTCTAACCTTTTCACAAACTGTACATACATACAAAAATAGACAAATAATCGTTGTTCTTTATTGGAGTCATAATTTCGAGCACTTCTTGCTTATAGCTCCCCAACTCAGCTATCATGTGTTGGTAATTTCCCAGAGAGGGGAATGAAAGGGTCAGCTCCCTGCACCTTCGGGTCAGGGATAGGTCTCTCACTGTAGATTATGCCAAACAGCAGTGCAAGGAACGGCCTCCCTGATCTGAATCCAAGTGTTGTTCTGTTGTTGGACTTCTGTGCTAATCAGTTTGTCCATAACAAACACCACGTTCGAGCATAAGGGTCTCCATCAGTGCACATGACACCCTAGGCTGTAGGTCAATAATCGACTTTGTGGTTGTATTATCTGATCTTCATCAACATTTGGACTAAGAGAGGGGTCTTTGTTGACCACCTGGTGGTGAGTTGAATCCACTGGCAGAGGGCAAAACTGGAGAGACCTGGCAGGCCCAAATGTATTGTGAGGGTTCTCTGGGAACATCTGGTTGAACCACAAGTCAGAGAAATTTTCAACTCCAGAAGAGCATTGACCAGATCCTGAGGCAGGTTGGAGACATCAAATCTATGTTCTCCGACTCCATTGTTAATGCAGCCATGAAGAGCTGTGATGCCTGGTCGTTGCGGCAATTCACAAACCCGGTGGTAGACATGGGAAGTAAGGGATGCCGTCAAGCTGAAGATGAAGTCATACCAGGCTTTGTTGACCTGTAGGACTTCGGAGGCAGCTGATGGGTACTAACAGGCCAAGCATCGTGCAGGCTATGCAGTTGCTAAAGCAAAAACTTTGAAGAGTTCAGGAGACCATGGAGGATAACTACCGGTCAGCCTTAAAGAGATTCTGGCAATCTCCTCAACCTCACAACCTCAATGTCTTCCACTGAGAAAGCAGAGGCTGGGGATGCTGGGGTGGACTTCATCACACAAGCTGAAGTCACAAAGGTTTTCTGAAGCTCCGTAGTGGAAAAGTAACGAGGGTGGATGAGAGACACCCTGTGTATCTCAGTCTTTGGATATTGTGGGGCTGTCTTGGCTCACATCTCTACAACATCACATGGAGGTCAGAGACAGTATCTTTGGACTGAGCAACTGGGGTGGTGGTTCCCATTTTTAAGGAGGGAGACCGGAGGGTGTGCTCCAACTAAAGGGGGAATCACACTCCTTACCCTTCATGGAAAAGTCTATGCCAGGGTACTGGAGGGGAGGATCTGGCTGATGAATTAACCTCAGAAAGTTTGGAAGTATGGTGTCAGAGGTGATGACACTGCCAGGATGAGAATCAGCACCTCCAAGTTCAAGGCCATGGTGCTCCACAAGAAAAAGGTGGAGGGATGGAGGAGAGTCCGTACCACAGGTGGAGGATATAGTACATCAAGTATCTTGAAGTGTTGTTAACGAGCAAGGAAAGGATCGAGTGTGAGATTGACAGATGGATCGGCAACAGCCATGCGGTCGATGTACCGTCTGTTGTGGTAAAGAAGGAGCTGAGCTGAAAGGCAAAGCTCTCAATTTACCAGTCAATCTTTGTTCCTACTTTCACCTATAGTCATGAGCTTTGGGTAGATCTCGGATACAAGTAGCCTGAATGAGTTTCCTTCCCAGGGTGGCAGGGCGCACCCTTATAGATAGGGTGAGGCAACCCAGGAAGATCTTGGAGTAGAGCTGCTGCTCTTTCACATCCAGAGAAGCCAGCTAAGGGATTCAGGCATCCGATTTGGATGCCTCCTGGACGTCTACCTATGGCGGTATTCCAGGCTTGTCCCACTGGGAGGAGGCCTCAGGGAAGATCCAGGACATGCTGGAGGGACTACTGTATGTCTCTCTGCTTGCCTGGGAACACCTCAGGATCCCTTCGGAGTAGCTGGAGGAAGTGTCTGGGGTTCCCTCCTGAGATTGCTGCCCCCACGACCCGGCTCCGGATAATTCGCTTAAATTTAAGCATTTTGTCAACTTTTGTTACTATTTCAATTACTGAAAACTATTATTTTAATAATTTTTGACATCAATATTGACTTTATTGTGCCACAGGCTCACAAACCTGTGATACTTTGACTAAAAAGCCGAAATGCTGCTTTCTCAGCAGAAAACAAATGAATGTTAAGCTTCTTCTTTGGCTCTCGGCGAAGGCGGTCGCACTTTTTCCCTCTCCGTCCCATATCTCTCCTCGCTAGCTCCTCTTGTCTTTGTCTTATTCTATCTCTGAGACTCTCCGTGCCCTGCTATCCAAACAAATAAGGAATTATGGATTTGATCAACTGGTCTCTGAATGCGATTGACACCATCTTCTCGACGAGAAGTTTGGGCTCGGGAGAGCCCACATGTCCTGCGGGGACGTTTGCAGCTGGATACGTGATGGACGGGTGGGAGAAGTGGCGCGTCCTGTGCCTGGCTGCTCTGTCTCTGGAGGATATTGAAGACATTTACCTATTCGGAACTTTGATAACAGGGTTTCTGCTGATGGGCTTATGCGGGGCCCTGGCGTATCGACGAATGATGAAAGCGGTCAGTGCTGCTCAAAACCCCACCAGGCTGGCCGGCTTGATTGAAGCGCTGATGGGCAGGCTTGCTAATAATCAGACTGCAATATTAGATCGCAAACTGGAAAACATCGGGGTGAAGTTAGCAGCTTTGCAACAAATTTGGCCAGATCTGGAGACATGTGATGGACATTAAATATCTGTGAAATTGGCAGGTATTGACCTAAAGTTGAAGTATCTTTCCACTCTTTCGGCTTCCCTGTGTTTTCTTTTCTCCTGCCAGACGGCCTCGGCTGGAGGAAAACAACTTCTCCCGGATAGCAAGATAAGGAGACGCTCTGAAATTCCTGCTCCCCGTCAAGGACACCTGTTGGACTATACAGGCTTACGCACACACACACACAGATACATAGCACGACACTTCCTGGCCCCAATCCAACGCCTTCGTATGCTTTCACCCACTGGAGGGGGTGAGCAGGTCTGCGACCAGCGCCTCCATGGCTGCAGGACCTGATGGCTGCCCGCCCTTACCGGACTATTTCCACACCCCCTGTTCCCATCCCCTGTGGCAATGTTATGTCTTGTCGGTGTGTTTTTGTGCTAGATTGCTGGGGCTTTTTCTTATCCCTGATCTCACGGTGCTCTAACTTAAGAGCAAGGTGAGAGGGACTTTTTTTTTTGCCTCTTTTTCCTGACTATTTTATTTCCTGTTCCACCTCCCGTGACCTGTCTTCCCTGGAGTTGTGATGTCTGTGCACGGTCGGGGGGTTCCATTTACCTGCATTTCGTTGCCTTGTACTTGTACATGTGTGATGACAATAAATTGAATCTAATCTAATCTAAAAAACACAACTAAATTATTCTTCACCCTAAAAACCTGTCTACTAACATGGCTTTATTTAGTTGTGGGGAGCCCAGTGTTGGTCGACACTGCACATGATATCCCACAATACTGTGTGTGAAAGTTGCTGGTTTAGTTTATAATATTGGAAGTGACATTAGGGTGCTTTAGACAGTTTCCTGGAGGAGCCATACAAACACTGCTACACACACACACACACACGCACACACACACACACACACACACACGCACACACACACACACACACACACACACACACACACTGCTCTCAGTGATAACCTCCTGACAGCACATGTATCAAATGTGTCACACACACCTCTCTGTAACCATAGAAACAGCAAACATCAAACCCAATGAAGGTTTAAGGTGCCAGTTTCAGTGTTTTCTGCAGTCAAGCTGTTGAGGATGACCCTGACACACACACACACGCACGCGCACGCACGCACACACACACACACACACGTAACAGTTTGAGAACTATCTTGGTTTACTGTCAGCTCAAACAAATACACACACAAATACACTGAAGTAAACACACACACAGATAGACAAATACACACTCACCATCAGGGATGGCGTTGAGTTTCTCCACGGTGTCGTTCAGGCGTTTCTGTAAGTCTTTGTTCTGTTTGTTGGCTCCTTTCAGTCTGAGCTGAAGGGCTCCCAGATTCTCTCCATTTTCTAAATAAAAAGACGAAACAATGACATTTGGAAAAAAACAACGATTTTTTTCCCTTGAGAACACAGGACAGAAGCTGCTGTCTGATATAACGAAGAGTGCTGTTTTCACCTGTCACGTCCTTCTGCAGGTCTTTAGCCTCATTCAGCAGATTGTGGCTCTTCTGGAGTGAACCTTTAGCCTGATCTTTCAGAGAGCCTTTGGGTCCTGAGGCCTAAAGACAGAACATGATGACACATTACAAACAAACACAAATTACATGCCATTTCAGTACTGCATTTCTGAGACCACTTATTACAACCCCAAATCAAAAAGTCGAGAGCCCAGAGAAGTCAACTGTGCTTCTGGACACTGTTAACATAGGGCTTCCTTATGGCACAGTACAGTTTTAACTGGCATTTGTGGATGTTACTATATATTGTGGTACTTGACAAAGGTTTTCAGCAGTAGGGCATCCGCTGCGTATAACGTGCTGGATAAGTTGGCGGTTCATTCCGCTGTGGCGACCCCAGATTAATAAAGGGACTAAGCTGAAAAGAAAATGAATTAATGAATTTGGATTAATTTTCACCCAGCACTACTAAAACTAATCATAACTAAAATGTCATCTTCACACAAAGACTAGACCAAAGCTAAAATTAAAAAGGGGCGCCAAAGACAACACTACACAAAAGTGGGTAATTGTATTGAACGCATTGAAAGCTCGTTTTCTGATATTTCTGCATATTGTCAGTCTGACACTCTTGAGTGAAGCAGCGTTGTTCAGAGTTGACCTGCTGCTGACCTGCTGTTTGAGCGTCAGACGTGAGCGGGATAAAAACAGGAGAACAGGAGGAGAGCTTTGATCTCTGAAGCAGGACCAATGGAAATGAATTGAACAGCTTTAACACTGGCAGCCTGAGGTGTGCACAGCAATTCCAGACACTACTGACGGACTCGCGACACGAAGCATCACTTATACAGGCCAACAGGTACTCCTGATGGAAAAGAACAGCTATGACAATTCATTTGTGTCGGTTTGGTATGATTCAACAGGATATTTTTTCAATTGTTTGACATTTTCCCAGTTGGGTCAGTTGGCATTTCTGTGTGGAGTTTGCATGTTCTCCCCGTGTTGGTGTGGGTTTCCTCTGAGTGCTCCGGATTCCCCTACAGTCCAAACACATGCGCTATAGGGGAATTGATGAACTAAATTGGCCGTAGTGTATGAGTGTATGAGTATGGGTGTTTCCCAGTACTGGGTTGTGGCTGGAAGGGCATCCACTGTGTAAAACATATGCTGGAATAGTTGGCGGTTCAGTCCGCCGTAGCAACCTCTGAAATAGAGACTAAGCTGAAGAAAAAATGAATGAATGAATGTTTTGTGTGTGTGCGTGTGTGCGTGTGTTTGTTTTGTGTGCATTTGTGAGTGTGTACATGTGCTTGTGAGTGTGTGAGTCTATGCATTTGTGTGCATTTGTGTGTGCGTACATGTGTATGCATGTGTGAGTGTGTATGAGCGTGCGCGTGTTTTTTTGTTTGTGTATGTGTGTGTACGTGAGTGTGCGCATGCTTTTGTGTGTGCGTGCACGTGTGTTTGTGTGTGTTTTGTGCTTGTGTGTATGAGCGTGCACATGTTTTTTTGTTTGTGCGCATGTTTGTGTGTGCGTGGGTGTGTGCGTTTGTGTGCATGTATATGCTTGCACGTGCGTTTGTGGTTGTGTGTGTGCTTGTCCGTGTATGTTTGTGTGTGCATGTGCTATCACGTGCATTTGTGGCTGTGTGTAAGTGTGTGTGTGTGTGCATGTGTGTATGCTTGTGTGCGTGCTTTTTGTGCTTGTGTGTATGAGCGTGCACGTGTTTTGTTGTTTGTGTGTGCGCATGTTTGTGTGTGCGTGCATGTGTGTGATTGTGTGCGTGAGCTTGCATGAGCATTTGTGGTTGTGTGTGTTTGTCCGTGTATGTGTGTGTTTGCGTGTGTGTGTACATGTGCGTGCACGTGTGTTCGTGTATGTACACGCATGTTTGTGTGTGTGTTTTGGGCTTGAGTGTGTATGAGCGTGCACATGTTTTTGTGTTTGTGTATGTTTGTGTGTGCATGTACTAGCACATGCGTTTGTGGTTGTGTGTGTATGTCTTTGTGCGTGCATGTGCTAGCATGTGCATTTGTGGTTGTGTGTGTGTGCGTGCACGTGGGTGTGTATGTTTGTGTGTGCCAGTGCTAGCACATGCATTTGTGTTTTTTTGTGTGTGTGTGTGTGTGCATGCACATGTATGTGCTTTTTGTGCTTGTGTGCATGAGCGTGCACGTGTTTTTTTGTTTGTGTGTGTTTGTATGTGTGCATGTTTGTGTGTGATTGTGTGCGTGAGCTTGCATGAGCGTTTGTGGTTGTGTGTGCTTGTCCGTGTATGTGTGTGCAAGTGTACATGTGCGTGCAAGTGTGTTCGTGTATGTGCACGCGTGTTTGTGTGTGTGTTTTGGGCTTGAGTGTGTATGAGCGTGCACATGTTTTTGTGCTTGTGTGTGTACGTATGTGTGTACATGTACTAGCACATGCGTTTGTAGTTGTGTGTGTGTGTGTGCGCATGTGTGTATGCTTGTGTGCATGCACATGTGTGTGCTTTTTGTGCTTGTGTGTATGAGCGTGCACGTATTTTTTGTTTGTGTGTGTTTGTATGTGCGCATGTTTGTGTGTGTGCATGTGCTAGCACGTGCGTTTGTGGTCGTGTGTGTGTATGCGTGCACGCGTGTTTGTTTGTGTGTGTGTGTGTGTGTGGGTATCTTTGTGTGTGCATGTGCTAGCACGTGCGTTTGTGGTCGTGTGTGTGTATGCGTGCACGCGTGTCTGTTTGTGTGTGTGTGTGTGTGTATCTTTGTGTGTGCATGTGCTAGCACGTGCGTTTGTGGTCGTGTGTGTGTATGCGTGCACGCGTGTCTGTTTGTGTGTGTGTGTGTGTGTGTGGGTATCTTTGTGTGTGCATGTGCTAGCACGTGCGTTTGTGGTTGTGTGTGTGTGCGTGCACGTGTGTTTGTGTGTGTATCTTTGTGTGTGCATGTGCTAGCACGAGTGTTTGTGGTTGTACGTGTGTGTGTGCTTGTGAGTGGTTGTATGAGTGTGCATCTGTTTTTGTGTTTGTGTGTGCGTGTATGTGTGTGTGCACGTGTGTGTGTGTGTGTGTGTGTGTGTGTGTATCTTTGTGTGTGCATGTGCTAGCACGTGCGTTTGTGGTTGTGTGTGTGTGCACGTGTGTTTGTGTGTGTGTGTTTGTTTGTGTGTGTGTGCCTGTGCTAGCACGAGTGTTTGTGGTTGTATGTGTGTGTGTGCTTGTGTGTGCATCTGTTTTTGTGTTTGTGTGTGCGTGTATGTGTGTGTGTGTGTGTTTGTGTGTGCCTGTGCTAGCACGTGCGTTTGCGGTTGTACATGTGTGTGTGCAGGCATGTGTGCATGCACGTGTGTGTGCTTTTTGTGCTTGTGAGTGGTTGTATGAGCGTGCATGTGTTTTTGTGTTTGTGTGTGGTGTGTGAGTGTGTGTTTCCTCACCAGCTGTAGAGCCTCAGCGCTGGTTTTCTTGGCGTCTTTGGCCACTCTATCAGCCTCCTCAATGTAGTTCTTGATGTTGGTGTATGCGCTGAAAGCAGCCGTGGCGTTGAAGGACAGATTCTTTGCCTCAGCCAGAATACTACACAAACCACAAACACACACTCAGATCACAGAAACCAAAACACACTTACAGGAAACCCTGCATGTGCTCACATTTCTGACCAATGACGTATTCAATGTGTGACGTAATCTCAACTGAAACATTAAGAGAGGGTGGGACATAGTAGCTCCTCCCTTTTAATAAACAGCCAATAGTGTTTTGCTTTAATCACAGCTCTGCCAGTGAGAGTGCTTGAGCTCAAGCGCATTAAAAGTGAAGCGTCAGGAAAGGGGCGTGGCGTGTCAGACACTAGAGAGCATTTGATTGGTCAGAAGACTTGATGAGAAACTGAAGTATGAGGTAATAAAATCATTGAACTATTTAGGCGGAAGTGACGAACTACAAGCTTTACATGTTTATATCAGGTTTACATCTACTAAATGTGAATTCTGTCCCTGTTTTGGTGCGCACCAGCTTATAGACATCCTAAAAACGAACAATACTGATACTAACGTCTAATAAACTTTATGCTAATTTCATGGGACCTTTAAAGATTCATTCACAGACCTGTCGAGTATGGCGGCGGAGTGGTTGAGCTGTGCGGCGTGATCCTCCGCTCTCAGTAGCAGCTCTGGGACGGACTCATCCAGACCGCGACTCAGATCCGACACTTTATCCCGCAGCTGATCCCGCAGAGGCCCCAGCTGTCCCGCCATCTCCTCCAGCTCCTGCACAACACACTTTAGTCAGCATCAAACACAGGCCCATAGCCTCACAGCCTGGTGAAAGGGATGGTTTTTTTGGAAAGTGAACATTTTTGCAGTTATTCGCCTCATTTTCTGTATAATTATGAGGTTTACATGCTGCATTATAGTGACATTTTTAAAGCACTACTTTTATAGTGACATTTTTAAAGCACTACTTTTATAGTGACATTTTTAAAGCACTACTTTTATAGTGACATTTTTAAAGCACTACTTTTATAGTGACATTTTTAAAGCACTACTTTTATAGTGACATTTTTAAAGCACTACTTTTATAGTGACATTTTTAAAGCACTACTTTTATAGTGATATTTTTAAAGCACTACTTTTTTAGTGATATTTTTAAAGCACTACTTTTTTAGTGATATTTTTAAAGCACTACTTTTTTAGTGATATTATTAAAGCACTACTTTTTTAGTGACATTTTTAAAGCACTACTTTTATAGTGATATTTTTAAAGCACTACTTTTATAGTGACATTTTTAAAGCACTACTTTTATAGTGATATTATTAAAGCACTACTTTTATAGTGATATTTTTAAAGCACTACTTTTATAGTGATATTTTTAAAGCACTACTTTTATAGTGACATTTTTAAAGCACTACTTTTTTAGTGATATTTTTAAAGCACTACTTTTTTAGTGACATTTTTAAAGCACTACTTTTTAAGTGACATTTTTAAAGCACTACTTTTTTAGTGACATTTTTAAAGCACTACTTTTATAGTGACATTTTTAAAGCACTACTTTTTAAGTGACATTTTTAAAGCACTACTTTTATAGTGATATTATTAAAGCACTACTTTTATAGTGATATTTTTAAAGCACTACTTTTATAGTGATATTATTAAAGCACTACTTTTTAAGTGACATTTTTAAAGCACTACTTTTATAGTGACATTTTTAAAGCACTACTTTTTAAGTGACATTTTTAAAGCACTACTTTTTTAGTGATATTTTTAAAGCACTACTTTTTAAGTGACATTTTTAAAGCACTACTTTTTAAGTGACATTTTTAAAGCACTACTTTTTAAGTGACATTTTTAAAGCACTACTTTTATAGTGATATTATTAAAGCACTACTTTTTAAGTGACATTTTTAAAGCACTACTTTTATAGTGATATTATTAAAGCACTACTTTTTAAGTGACATTTTTAAAGCACTACTTTTTAAGTGACATTTTTAAAGCACTACTTTTATAGTGACATTTTTAAAGCACTACTTTTATAGTGACATTTTTAAAGCACTACTTTTATAGTGACATTTTTAAAGCACTACTTTTTAAGTGACATTTTTAAAGCACTACTTTTTAAGTGACATTTTTAAAGCACTACTTTTATAGTGATATTATTAAAGCACTACTTTTTAAGTGACATTTTTAAAGCACTACTTTTATAGTGATATTATTAAAGCACTACTTTTTAAGTGACATTTTTAAAGCACTACTTTTATAGTGATATTATTAAAGCACTACTTTTTAAGTGACATTTTTAAAGCACTACTTTTTAAGTGACATTTTTAAAGCACTACTTTTATAGTGATATTATTAAAGCACTACTTTTTAAGTGACATTTTTAAAGCACTACTTTTTAAGTGACATTTTTAAAGCACTACTTTTATAGTGACATTTTTAAAGCACTACTTTTATAGTGACATTTTTAAAGCACTACTTTTTAAGTGACATTTTTAAAGCACTACTTTTTAAGTGACATTTTTAAAGCACTACTTTTATAGTGATATTATTAAAGCACTACTTTTTAAGTGACATTTTTAAAGCACTACTTTTATAGTGACATTTTTAAAGCACTACTTTTTAAGTGACATTTTTAAAGCACTACTTTTTAAGTGACATTTTTAAAGCACTACTTTTATAGTGATATTATTAAAGCACTACTTTTTAAGTGACATTTTTAAAGCACTACTTTTTAAGTGACATTTTTAAAGCACTACTTTTATAGTGACATTTTTAAAGCACTACTTTTATAGTGACATTTTTAAAGCACTACTTTTATAGTGACATTTTTAAAGCACTACTTTTTAAGTGACATTTTTAAAGCACTACTTTTTAAGTGACATTTTTAAAGCACTACTTTTATAGTGATATTATTAAAGCACTACTTTTTAAGTGACATTTTTAAAGCACTACTTTTATAGTGATATTATTAAAGCACTACTTTTTAAGTGACATTTTTAAAGCACTACTTTTATAGTGACATTTTTAAAGCACTACTTTTATAGTGACATTTTTAAAGCACTACTTTTTTAGTGATATTTTTAAAGCACTACTTTTATAGTGACATTTTTAAAGCACTACTTTTATAGTGACATTTTTAAAGCACTACTTTTATAGTGACATTTTTAAAGCACTACTTTTATAGTGACATTTTTAAAGCACTACTTTTTTAGTGATATTTTTAAAGCACTACTTTTATAGTGATATTTTTAAAGCACTACTTTTATAGTGACATTTTTAAAGCACTACTTTTTAAGTGACATTTTTAAAGCACTACTTTTATAGTGACATTTTTAAAGCACTACTTTTATAGTGACATTTTTAAAGCACTACTTTTATAGTGACATTTTTAAAGCACTACTTTTTTAGTGACATTTTTAAAGCACTACTTTTATAGTGACATTTTTAAAGCACTACTTTTATAGTGACATTTTTAAAGCACTACTTTTTTAGTGACATTTTTAAAGCACTACTTTTATAGTGACATTTTTAAAGCACTACTTTTATAGTGACATTTTTAAAGCACTACTTTTATAGTGACATTTTTAAAGCACTACTTTTTTAGTGACATTTTTAAAGCACTACTTTTATAGTGACATTTTTAAAGCACTACTTTTTTAGTGACATTTTTAAAGCACTACTTTTATAGTGACATTTTTAAAGCACTACTTTTATAGTGACATCTTTAAAGCACTACTTTTATAGTGACATCTTTAAAGCACTACTTTTATAGTGACATTTTTAAAGCACTACTTTTATAGTGACATTTTTAAAGCACTACTTTTATAGTGACATCTTTAAAGCACTACTTTTATAGTGACATTTTTAAAGCACTACTTTTATAGTGACATTTTTAAAGCACTACTTTTTTTAAGTGACATTTTTAAAGCACTACTTTTTGCTGGATTAGCTTGTCGGATGGTCATTATAAGATAGCCTTTTAAAAACACTGTTGTAATACATTGAGCCTCTAAACATTGTTCTTACGATGCTTTTCTACACTAATCACTCCTAAACACTTCAACTATAGCCTGTGTTAGTAAACGCAAGGCTACTTCGGAAATCCAGGCATAACACTGTATGACTGTTCTAGAGCCTACAGCTAATCAGTCTGTCAGATTCTGGAGTGCATTACAGGTCTAAAGAACATTATAAATGATCTTAAATAAAGCAAATACATTTATAGAGATGGTATATAAGTATATAATTTCACTCAGCTGGGAAATGAAGACCACGTGAATGGTTTGTGAGCACAATTAAGTGCACACAGCATCCCATATCATCTGATAATTGTAAGAAACAATCCCAAAAAACAGCTGACTGTGTAAAGCCACATAAAACAACACAAAAATACGATGAATAAGCCGAGTTCAGCAGCTAATCAGCCGGAATCAACTGAGGTGAAGTGACGGCGACCAGCGAGACCTAGCTGTCACTCAAGTGGCCACGCCCTTAATTATGCAGACTTAATATAATTTAATAAAAAGGAAACGGATGAGTTTACGAAAAATTCACCCCCCTCACAGTTGTCATGAAGGACAATATTAGCTATATGCACCAAAATTGTTCTTTGTACCAGGCTGTAAACACTCACCTCTTTGCCACGGGTGATGGCGTCGGAGAGAGCGTTGGCTTCGTCCAGACTCTTCTCTCCCTCCAATAAAACCCCCTCCGCTTGTTCTTTCTGTTTAACGGCCGCATCCCTCTTTCCCTGCAGCACAACCACCATTTCACTGAGTGCTTCTTCAGTGTGTGTGTGTGTGTGTGTGTGTGTGTGTGTGTGTGAGAGTTTGTGTTTGAATGTTTATGTGTGTTTTTATAAGTGTAGTATGTGTGTGTGTATGTGAGTTAAGTATATGTGTGTGTTATGTGACTTATTGCATGAGTTTGTGTGTGTGTGTGTGTGTGTGTGTGTGTGTGTGTGAATACATGAGTTTGTGTGTGTGTTATGTGAGCGGGTCTGACTGTCTGTGTATATATGAGTGTTCGTGAGTTTGTGTGTGTGTACAGTATGTGTGTGAGTATTTGTGTATAAATGTGTGTGTGTGACTGTCTATAGAATATGTGTGTTTGTACACAATTTGTGTATCTATAGTATAAGTGTGTTTGGACAGCATTTGTGTATGTACAGTATGTGTGTGTGTGTGTACTGTGTGTGTGTTTAGTATGTATGTGTGTCTGTCTGTGTGTGTATGAACGTCTGTGTGTGTATGAACGTATGTGTACAGCGTGTGTGTAGTATGTATGTGTGTCTGTCTATGTTTGTATTTGAACGTGTGTGTGTCTCTGTGTGTGTATGAAAGTCTGTGTGTCTATGTGTGTATGAACGCGTGTGTACAGTATGTATGTGTATCTGTCTATGTGTGTATTTGAACGTGTGTGTGTCTGTGTGTATATGAAAGTCTGTGTGTCTATGTGTGTGTATGAACGTGTGTGTACAGTGTGTGTGTAGTATATATGCGTGTCTGTCTATGTGTGTATGAAATTGTGTGTGTCTATGTGTGTGTATGAACGTGTGTGTACAGTGTGTGTGTAGTATGTATGGGTCTGTATATGTGTGTTTAGGAACGTCTGTGTCTCTATGTGTGTATAAATGTGTGTGTACTGTGTGTGTAGTATGTATGTGCGTCTGTCTGTGTGTGTATGATCGTCAGTGTGTGCATGAACGTGTGTGTACAGCATGTGTGTAGTGTGTATGTGTGTCTGTCTATGTTTGTATTTGAACGTGTGTGTCTGTGTGTGTGTATGAAAGTCTGTGTTTCTATGTGTGTATGAACGCGTGTGTACAGTATGTATGTGTGTCTGTCTATGTGTGTATATGAACGTGTGTGTGTCTATGTGTGTGTATGAAAGTCTGTGTGTCTATGTGTGTGTATGAACGTGTGTGTACAGCGTGTGTGTAGTATGTATGTGTGTCTGTCTATGTTTGTATTTGAACGTGTGTGTGTCTCTGTGTGTGTATGAAAGTCTGTGTGTCTGTGTGTGTATGAACATGTGTGTATAAACGTGTGTGTACAGTGTGTGTGTAGTATGTATGGGTCTGTCTATATGTGTTTATGAATGTCTGTGTGTAGTATGTATGTGCGTCTGTCTGTGTGTGTTTATGAACATGCGTGCGTGTGTGTGTGTGTGTGTGCACCTGCAGATGCTGCAGTTTGAGCTGGTTGTTGAGAGTCAGGTCTTCAGCCTGTCTGGTGTGTGTGAGCGCCTCCTCCAGCAGCTCCTGCGCCTCCTGCAGCTTCAGCTTGTAGTCGCTCATCTTCTGTCCCACCTCCTGCTTCAGGTCCTCTGTGGCCTGCTGTGGGTCTCCAAACAAGCGCTTCACACGGGACAAAAGAGCCTCCGCAGCCCTAAACACACACACACACACACAGACATGCTGACTCTTACCTGACACTACATACACACACAAGCCCCTTCAGTACCTCTCAAAGATTTACGATCGTTCATTTCAACAGAGAGTGAGCGACTTTAGTCGACCTCCGTCTACGTGGGCGACCGTATGGACCAGGTGGACGTGTCGAGTGATGCAACAAAGTTGAGAATTCTTCAACTTTATGCAAATGAGGAGCAACTTTTTCAGCCAATAGGAGCACCAGTAGAGCTCACGTGATCCTCTCTCAGCTCGCTCAGAGGCTAGTCGTATTCTCTGTGCTGTAGACCTACACAGACCTGTTTGCAGCAGGACACCACACAGAGCGACAGGCAGCTACAAAGTCTGCTAGTGTGAATGAGGCCTAATTTTGTTGTGTCGCTCGACACGCCTACCTGGTCGCTGTTGCTCACGTAGATTTAGGTCGCCGGAAGTGGCTCACTCTCTGTTGAAATGATTGGTTGCTTATCTGCTGCGAGTCGCTCGTAGTGTGAATCAGGCATTTAAAGGGCACCTATGGTGAAAAATCTACTTTTCAAGCTGTTTGGACAGACATATGTGCATGTATGGTGTATAGACCGTCATATTGGGGTGATATAAACACACCCAGTGCTCTTTTTTCAATTTAACAACATTAAAAAATGGTGGACCAATTAGAGCTGTTTTCAAATCGACCGCTACTTTACGTAGGAGAGCGGTCTCCCCGCCCACCAATATTGATTGACAGGCGCGTCATCATATCCTCAGTTTGTTGATTCACGTCCGCCATTTTCAGCGTGAGTCGAAGCGATATCACTAAAGGAACACGCTAGCTCTATTTTTAGATGCAAGGCTCATTGGGCTCAACACAAGATCAATATTCTCCACATTATCGCTCTAATCGGAATTATTGGTTGTATCTTTAGGTAGGTTTGCAAACATGTGTACTTCTCATTGAGTCTACCTTATACTTCAGCCGTGTGCATTTCTCGCGATCCCAGAAGCTCCCTGTGATCTTAACTAGCATGCGTTTTAGAATTCTACACATCGGTTTCTATCAGGGTACACTCAAGTCGACGGCTGGGCGCCGCGGACCGCTGCAGAAACCTATGTTTAGAATTCAAAAATGTGTGGCGCGACGATTCGGGACACTTCATGTTTCTGCCGCGCCACAGAGAGTGTCTGGTGTGCCGTGTCGCGGCTTCGAATGGCGCATCCGGTGCCTCAGTCAAAGTTAATTCAGTGTGCGTGGTTATTAGTTTCTGTGTACAAGCTCGGCACTTGAAACTAGCACACAGTTGGCTGTAAAACTGTACAAAGACACAAATGATTTTGTACTCTCTGCTTGGTCTGTGTCCGAGTCGTACATATACGACTGAATGGTGATCCTCTCTCTCCTTCTCCATCTGCCTGTCAGACTCTGTTGCAAACGCAGAGCGGGTGAGCTCATGGCCCCGCCCCCTTGTTACGTTGGCGGGAAGCCGAAACTAATTTACATGTGAAGCAACACACCCCTAAATCAGCAAGCTGTGGACACGCCCCCAACATGACACTTTTTAACACATTATAATAAAAAAATCTGAATTGTGTTTTAAACTGAACCTAAACTGGCACACTCAGAACAACCAGAATATTAATATTACATCAGAAAAAAGAGGTCAACTATGTGCCCTTTAAATATCAATGAAGTCAGGGTATATGCAGGAATCCTAAAGGTAATTTCAATACCTTTTTAGGACTTTTTAAAGACCTTTTCAGAATATTTTAAGATCTCGTCGCCACTTCAAGTTGTAATCAGTATCAAACCTTTAACTTGATAAACAGTTGTTGATAAACGGTTGTAGTTAAATTAATCAATGGAGCGCAACCGTGCAGCAGAACTCAGATAAGCTCAGAAGAAACAAAGCTTGAATGAATACATTACGTGGTTGTTTTCAGCGACAGGCTTCAGCAACTGTTTTAACTCGTCTTTCTCCATCTAAGAGTACGCAAACTTGCATTTTCCCATTTCGCCGTCTTGCTACATGTGGAGAGCGTCGCATCACCTTCCTGCGTTTGTCACAAATTACTGTATGCCACATCACCCAGACGGAGGAGCTTGGCCGGACGCGTCCCGGCCTAAACCAATCGCGTGGATCGTGCACGCCGTTGTTAATATTCATTCATTCATTTTCTTTTCGGCTTAATCTGGGGTCGCCACAGCGGAATGAACCGCCAACTTATCCAGCATTTGTTTTATGCAGTGGATGCCCTTCTAGCTGCAACCCATCACTGGGAAACACATACACACTTATTCACACACACATACACTACGGACAATTTAGCCTACCCAATTCACCTGTACCGCATGTCTTTGGACTGTGGGGGAAACCGGAGCACCTGGAGGAAACCCACACGAACGCAGGGAGAACATGCAAACTCCCCACAGAAATGCCAACTGACCCAGCCGAGGCTTGAACCAGCGACCTTCTTGCTGTGAGGCGACAGCACTACCTACTGCGCCACTACGTTGCCCCTTGAATAGCTTACTAATTTACTTAAATTTATTTAAGCTTTTAATTCTTTACATTTGAGTCAAACGTTGCCTTTTAGCTTTTAGCAACGACTGGACATGACAGCAGCACAGTGACAGCATTAAATACGACACGAGCAGACACTTAAATGTATTAATCTAACACATTTGTGCCCAATAATAGGCTATTTTCCATACTAGTGATCCTGATAGAAAACAAATCGTTCTTTTCAACCGGATCTTCTAAGAGAACTGGTTGAACTAGTTCACCAAATCAAACTGAATCATTTGAAATGATTCGTGTCTCCAGTTAACCCTTATCCACAAACTACTTTCTACTTTTTAACATGCCTGATACCCCCCTCTGACTCGAAATAAACCACTATACTGAGTTATTCAGTTATTAGAACAGTACAGTAGGAACAGTAGGAAAATAAATAAGCACTGTAAAACCCAATAAGTTTAGGTAACTCAAACCATTTGAGGAAACTGATTGCAACAAACCATTTAAGTTCAAAAACTAATCCTAATGAGTACTGTGAACTTACTCCATTTGAGTAAATGAAGCAATTTGAGCAGAGTAAAACCTGATAAATGGGAACTCAAACCAGCTGAGTACTGTAAAACCCAATAAGTTAAGGTAACTCAAACCGATTGAGGAAACTGATTGCTACTAACCATTTGAGTTAAAACTAATCAATATGAGTACTGTGAACTTACTCCATTTAAGTTGAAGTAATGAGGTATTTAATTAACTCAGTTCAAAACTCTTTACAAATGAGTAGAATTAACTTTCAGCACATTTCGAGTTAGCTACACTCAATTCATTTGATAAAGTTGACTGTTGGGTTTTACATTGTAGTGTTTAATGGAAAAAAAACTCTTAATCTTTACTCATTTTTAAAAAACAAAACAATATTTTTTACTTGACTAGAAAATGCTTCTTGATTTAAGAAGCTGTAGATATTTTAATTAGAAACAAAACTCTAGAAAACACTAACATTTATTTTCCGTGACTCATATTGAGTAGAAGATTAACTCATGAAGTTAATAGCTCTGTTTGGAAATAATTAATAACTTATTTTATTTTGATTATTCTTATTTAACTGATTATTTTGGATGATAATAGGATGATTTTGTAGTAAAGCGCATCAGCATAAAGTGTAATAAACCAAATCACGAGCATCGGTAAAATACAGTAAAGCAAAGATACAAATGAAATAAATGCTTTGTTTTTTTCTGGGCGTTTAACAGTATTCAGGTGGACAAATTGAATAATTAAATGTGAAATAAATAAGTGTGGCACAGTGGCTCAGTGGTTAGCACTGTGGCCTCACAGCAAGAAGGTTGCAGGTTCGAATTTCGGCTGGTCCCGTGGGCGTTTCAGTGTGGAGTTTGCATGCTCTCCCCAAGTTGGTGTGGGTTTCCTTTGGGTGCTCCGATTTCCAAACACATGCGCTACAGGAGAATTAAATAAGCTAAATTGGCTGTAGCGTATGAGTGTGTGTGTGTGAATGAGTGTGTATGGATGTTACCCAGGTTGCAGCTGGAAGGGCATCCGCTGTGTGAAACATATGCTGGATAAGTTGGCGGTTCATTCCGCTGTGGCGACCCCTGATGAATAAAGGGAATACGCCGAAGGAAAATGAATGAATGAAAATAATTGACACTGTATAATCTTCATACTGTACCATACATACAACAAATCTTTCTTGAAGTTACATGTTCATTTCCTGTGCCTGAATGCTTTATACTGGCTTGAATGGCCTTAAAACAGATGCAAACCACACAGTTTTTGGTGACTTTATGGTTAAACTTTGCAATTGCTCTTGAATTAATTGTGTGTTTTAACTCCTACTCAACTATAAACTTGATTTGACATTGCAGACCCTGTGGTGTGACTATTGCAGATGTGCACCTTGCGATTTTGATGCAGAAACGATATATTTTGCAGGCCTAAGCATTAGCAACAGTTTTGAAACAGCATCTGTGAGCTCCAGCTTTACTCCTTCACTCCTCTAGGTGTCTCTCTCTGTTCTCTCATAAACGCACAGACCCTGGAATCCATTACAGGAGTAATTTGATTAGGCTGGTGTAATATTCCTCCTCCCCCCCCGCCCAACCCCAGGCAACTTTTAATTAGTTCATTACGATTTTACATAAGAAAGAGAAACTTTCTTCATTTGAGCTGTGATCCAGTGAACCACAAAATGCTACTGAGAAACATAATGCCACCAAAACAATTATTCCAACCTGAGCCTGAACGCCATCCTCACCGTTCGCTCCTTCGCATCTGCTGCTCTTTGTGCGAGTATATCGTGTTGTATATTCATAGGACCATTACTCATCAGCTCTATCATTTATTCATCATTTAAAAACATCCACATTTCTGCACATTTGTGACAGTGCAGACGTGACATCATCTGGAGTCTTACTGCAGCATGATGGGAAGAAAAGAACCGCTTAAACATTCTTGACCGATTGATGATTACATTTCTGCTCTTTTTGTATACTGTTCAACAGTATACAATGACGGTTCAGTACGCTGTAAAAACAATTAGTTAACTTTAAAAAGTGAGCAAACCAGTTGCTTTTAAAGCGATTAGTTGATGGCAAAAGCAATTAGTTAATTAGTTGCAAATATTGATTAGTAATTAAAAGTGATTGGTTGACTGCACTTAAAATAATTAAACCTCTTTCTTTTAAAGTGATTAGTTGAATTCCTTTAAGTAAAAACAACTAATCACTTTCAAAACAACAAGTTTACAACAGGTTTTAAAAGCAACATGTTTACTCACTTAAGTAAATTCAACTAATCGCTTTAGTGAGTAAACCTGCTGATGAGTTTACTTAAGTGAGTAAACTTGTCGCTTTTAAAGCTATTGGTTGAGTTTACTTAAGTGAGTAAACTTGTGGCTTTTAAAGTGATTAGTTGAATTTACTTGAGTAAACTAGTCACTTTAAGCGATTAGTTAAGTTTACTTAAGTGAGTGAACCTGTTGCTTTTAAAAACCTGTTGTAAACCTGTTGCTTTTAAAGTGATTAGTTGAGTTTACTTAAGTGAGTAAACCTGCTGTTTTTAAAGCGATTAGTTTAAATTTACTTAAGTGAGTAAGCTTGTCGCTTTTAAATCAATTAGTTGAATTTACTTAAGTGAGTAAACCTGTAGCTTTTAAAGCAATTAGTTGAATTGACTTGAGTAAGCTTTTCGCTTTTAAAGCTATTGGTTGAATTTACTTACGTGAGTAAACCTGCTGTTTAAAGCGATTAGTTGACTTTACTTAAGTGAGTAAACTTGTCACTTATAAAGCGAATCGTTGAATTTACTTAAGTGAGTAAGCTTTTTGCTTTTAAATCTATTGGTTGAATTTACTTAAGTGAGTAAACTTGTCACTTTTAAAGCGATTAGTTGACTTTACTTAAGTGAGTAAACTTGTCACTTTTAAAGCGATTAGTTGACTTTACTTAAGTGAGTAAACTTGTCACTTTTAAAGCGATTAGTTTAATTTACTTAAGTGAGTAAACTTGTCACTTTTAAAGCGATTAGTTGAATTTACTTAAGTGAGTAAACTTGTGGCTTTTGAAGCGATTAGTTGAATTTACTTAAGTGAGTAAACTTGTCACTTTTGAAGTGATTAGTTGACTTTACTTAAGTGAGTAAACTTGTCACTTTTAAAGCGGTTAGTTGAATTTACTTAAGTGAGTAAACTTGTCACTTTTGAAGCGATTAGTTGAATTTACTTAAGTGAATAAACTTGTGGCTTTTAAAGTGATTAGTTGAGTTTACTTAAGTGAGTAAACTTGTCACTTTTAAAGCTATTGGTTGAGTTTACTTAGGTGAGTAAACTTGTCACTTTTAAAGCGATTAGTTGAGTTTACTTAAGTGAGTAAACTTGTGGCTTTTAAAGTGATTAGTTGAGTTTACTTAAGTGAGTAAACTTGTGGCTTTTAAAGTGATTAGTTGAGTTTACTTAAGTGAGTAAACTTGTGGCTTTTAAAGTGATTAGTTGAGTTTACTTAAGTGAGTAAACTTGTGGCTTTTAAAGTGAATAGTTGAGTTTACTTAAGTGAGTAAATTTGTGGCTTTTAAAGTGATTAGTTGAGTTTACTTAAGTGAGTAAACTTGTGGCTTTTAAAGCGATTAGTTGAGTTTGCTTAAGTGAGTAAACTTGTGGCTTTTAAAGCGATTTGTTGAATTTACTTGAGGAAACTTGCTGCTTTTAAAGCGATTAGTTAAATTTACTTAAGTGAGTAAACCTGTTGCTTTTAGAGCAATTAGTTGAATTTACTTAAGGAAACTTGTTGCTTTTAGAGTGATTTGTTGAATTTACTTAAGTGAGTTAACCTGTTGCTTTTAAAGTGTTTAGTTGACTTTACTTAAAATAAGTGAGTTAACTTGTTGAATTTAAAATGATTAGATGACTTAAAATGAGTAAACATATTGATTTTAAAGCGATTAGTTGATTTTATTTCCAAAAGTAAGTAAACCCTTTTCTTTTGAAAGCAATTAGCTTTTATTTAAAAAATAAATAATCACTATTATTATATTAATTAACATTTACAGAACAAAAACATTTGATAAACAGCAATAACCATTATAAAAGTTCCTAAACAATTCAGGGAAAAGCACAGTGCTTATCATCAAAATGACATGAAATACACAAAACGTCATCCTAAACCTGGACTATTGGAAGCAAAATATAGCAGTTTTGTTCATCCACCATGACAGACACTGGCAGAACATCGCATAGCTGGATGACCTCTTAGCCAATCAGACTGGAGATCCAAAATGAAGTGGTATATTTATCACATATCAGTGTGTATATAGTTTATACAGCATACAAATTCCTATATTCCCCCATAAGTCCCCATGAAACACAGAAACTCAAAGTGTGTGTGTGTGTGTGTGTGTGTGTGTGTCTTACCCGAGCTCTTCATCAGCCATGTGTTTCTTTCCGGTGAGCTGGCGTTTGCGAAGTTCTGCGAGCATGGCCTGGATCTCATCATTCATCTCATTCACGCTTTTCTCTAGAGTCCCGTCCCGCAGTCCCAGAGTCGTGTTCAGATCACGTGCTTTATCGCGCAGTGCTGGACACCACACACACACAGTAACACAGTTTTTTAATGCACGTAGCAGAAATAGGCTCATTTTACAGCTCTCCCACAATTAAACAGTTGAAGTTTACCATTTTTTTTAATCAATTCAGCCAATCTCTGGGTCTGAGCACTTTTAGCTTAGCTTAGCATAGATAGTTGAATTGGATTAGACCATTAGCATCTCACTCAAAAAAAATCCCCAAAAACTTTTGATAATTTTCTTATATAAAGCTATTCTGAAGTTACGTCATGTACTAAGACTCACTGACTGACTCGGAATGAACCGCCAACTTATCCAGCATATGTTTCACACAGCGGATGCCCTTCCAGTCACAACCCAGTAATGGGAAACACCCATACACTCTCACATTCACTCTCATATCATTCATTCATTCATTTTCAGCTTAGTCCCTTTATTAATCTGAGGTCGCCACAGCAGAATGAACCGCCAACTTATGCAGCATATGTTTCACACAGCAGATGCCCTTCCAGCCACAACTCAGTAATGGAAAACACCCATACACTCTCACATTCACACTCATATCATTCATTCATTAATTTTTAGCTTAGTCCCTTTATTAATCTGAGGTCGCCACAGCGGAATGAACCGCCAACATATCCAGCATATGTTTCACACAGCGGATGCCCTTCCAGCCACAACCCAGTAATGGGAAACACCCATACACTCACATTCACTCTCATATCATTAATTTTCAGCTTAGTCCCTTTATTAATCTGAGGTCGCCACAGCGGAATGAACCGCCAACTTATCCAGCATATGTTTCACACAGCGGATGCCCTTCCAGACACAACCCAGTAATGGGAAACACCCATACACTCTCACATTCACTCTCATATCATTCATTCATTCATTCATTTTCAGCTTAGTCCCTTTATTAATCTGAGGTCGCCACAGCAGAATAACCCGCCAATTTATCCAGCATATGTTTCACACAGCGGATGCCCTTCCGTCCACAACCCAGTAATGGGAAACACCCATACACACTCACATTCACACTCATACACTACGGCCAATTTAATGAACCCATGTTAAAATCTTCTCTCCGTTAAACAGACTTCAACTGTATGTATATATACACACACAGCAAACCCAGCTTTCCCTTAACACCACTCTTCCCTTTTCATCAACGTGACATTCTTCAGGTTGATTCAAAGCAGTTCAAATTTGACTCAGCAGAGTTCGTCTTTTTTAATCAAATTAAATTAGATTCAAAAATTAAACCCTGATCTGTTAGAACGGGAGAGCGCAAATGAAAGAGCGACTGAGCGAGCGAGCTCCTCTGCATATTCTAATTTAAATAAAAATCATTAAATTGAGATGAAAATGAGCTATAATTACACGCCTTTCTGAAAATTCCTCGAGAGTTCAAACGTAAACAGTCGATCGACTACAAAGAGCGCAGTATATACCTGCCAAGCGAGCCGAGCTGGAAATAATTGCACAGTGAGTTTTCAAACGCGGCTGGGGTCTTTGGGGTGGACAGAATCATTTGATTCCTACTCGTTTAGCGTGCGAGAGGAGATGAGAGACGAGGCGGTTTACTGGAGCAGGAGCTCACGCACAGAATGGATAATGAAGCTCCTGCACTCCAGCCGACTGATGTCTGCGCTCACACTCTCCTGCGAGCAGCTTTTTGGAAACGCTTTTTTTTTGGCCGGTTATCAAAACAAAAGCCAAGGACCAAAGTGCAATATGTCGGCTTGAAATGCCAGAAATGTATCCGAGGAAATAAATGAAGCGGTTTGGTGAATCTGTGGCTGTGATCTGCATGTATTCTGTGTCCATCTGCATGTTCACACCATCTGCAGTTATATTCAATGGCATGAGTGCTTTTATTTGATGGTAAAGGGCTATATTCTTGACAAATGGCCAGCTAAATGGGATCAGTGCTCAAAAAATTTACCATTTTTTAAATCCAGCCAGTAGTAGGAAGAAATAAAAATATCTTTAACTTAAAACATGATGAGGTTGTTTACATTAGATGCTGCATCGAACATGAGATTCACTCATGGACAATTACTAAAAGGAGGAGAAGTACTCTCAAAATGTCAATATTGCAACAGAAACCAAACTGTTAAACATCTATTTTAGTATGCGTAATGACTTTAAAAATTGAGTAAACGTGTTGCTTTTAAAGTGGTTTGTTGACTTCAGTTAAAAAGTGAAGAAAACTGTTGCTTTTAAAACAATTACTTGACTTAAATACACTGTAAAACACAATAAGTTAAGGTAACTCAATTCATTTGAGGAAACTTATTGCAACAAACCATTTAAGTTCAAAAATTTATCCTAATGAGTACTGTGAACTTACTCCATTTGAGTAAATGAAGCAATTTGAGCAGAGTAAAACCTGATAAATGAGAACTCAAACCAACTGAGTACTGTAAAACCCAATAAGTTAAGGCAACTCAAACCGATTGAGGAAACTGATTGCTACAAACCATTTGAGGTAAAACTAATCTATATGAGTACTGTGAACTTACTCCATTTAAGTTGAAGTAATGAGGTATTTAATTAACTCAGTAGCTTCAACATTGAGTTCAAAACTCTTTTCAAGTAAGTAGAATTAACTTTCAGCACATTTTGAGTTAGCTACACTCAATTCATTTGATAAAGTTGACTGTTGGGTTTCACAATGTAAAAAAGTGAGCAAAACAGTAACCTTTAAAGCTATTTGTTGACTTAAAGTGAGTAAACATGCTACTTTAAAGTGACTAGTTGACTTTACTTAAAGGTGCAGTGTGTAAGTTTGACACCCAGTGGTTTAACTAGGTATTGCACTCTTGGATCAAAACACATTTTCACTCGGTTCCTCCTCTGACGAGGCCACACAAGCACAGGCTGCCAGATTAATGTGAGTATGCCTGACTATTAAACCTAAAGGCTGATTTAAGGCTGATTTGAACTAAAAGCAACGGCACATGACAGAATGAATATTTTTCATATTAAAAGGTTTTTGTCCTATTTAACAGCTGAAATTTATATATTAGAAACAGTTTCTATTTCTCACAGCTGAACAACAGAAAAGTGACAATGATCAGCTCAGGTACAGCTCATGTGCTTTATTCAGTGTTAAATGCTAACAATGTGAGTTTTGAATGCCATTTTACATCACATTTATTGCCGTACTACTGAAAGCAGCAGCAGATAGTTCACCTCAGATCTGGAAAATAAAATAAATCATCTTAAATTGAACTCTAGAACTGAGACTGAAACCAACACATAACAGTGATTCAGCATCTACATTTAATAATGTTAAAGAAGTTTAATATGTATTCATTAGATTATAAACCTTACCATTTCATTGGAGTGCAGTGAGTGCACTATTCTGTGCCTCTGAATGGCTGTATTTACATTTCTGTCGTGTTTCATCTGATGTAAACAGCCAAATTGCTTATCACTGCTAATCTCATCACATAGCATGTTGTTAAGACACAGGGTTACAATGTACAACCCCTGCTCCCTAATGTGTACATTTGTAATATTTAAATTATTTGCTAATTAACAACCACCTCATGTAGAACTCTGAATCTGAGTCTCATTTTGGAGGCTGCTACTGTCCACCAGAGTTCGCATTTCACTCATACTTTAAGAGCCTTCCTGATTGAATGAATGAAATATGCTGTTTTTCACCAAGGCAACCCGGGATGCTGAAATATAATTGGCTAAACTGGCATTGGGTGGGTTAAAGGGACCAAATCAAAGACAGCCGTTCCGGCATGTAACACACATTCTCAAAGCAGAATATCTGACTTCAGCATTGTTTTTCAAATAAACAAGAATGTTCACTTAGCACGTTTCTGAAATATCTGCAAGCATATTATGGTGTTTTTATGCTTTAGAGGAGTCAAAAATGTACATACAGCACCTATAAAAAGTGAGTAAACCCATTGCACAAAAATGTCAATATGAAGTCAAACTGTTAAACATTTTTAACTTGCCCTATTTTTAAAGTTATCAAACAACGATTTTTATCCAGAGAGACTTATTTTTTTAAATATGAATCTTTAAAAGATGATAGAGTTTTTAAAATCAAAAGTAAAAATTCAAATGATTTTTATCTTATGTGTTATTTTATTGCTGTTGATCTCTTATGATTTTTTTTACTATTATAGAAAAGTGATATTTATAAAATCTTGATCTGTTTTTGCCATGAAATAGTCAGAGAATCTGGTAAGACAATAAATTCAAAACTCTCTCTTTTTTTATCCTTCAAGAGTTCACACTTAGATATTGCTTTATAATAATAGCATGCTGTTGGCATGCTGTCCCGGGAGAGAACACTGAGCTCGGAGATAATTGAGCCCAGGGCTCCCACCTGGCCAATGAGCATGTGAGGGGGTACGAGATCAGGTAGTTCTTGAGAGCAAAGGGGGAGATGGGGTGGATGGGGGATTCTTTAAAAAATTAAGATTAGGAAGTAATGTTAGTCGGGCTATTTATAGTGAGTTTGATATGATCCGATTGGCTTACTTAATGATTACAGAGAAGAGACAAGCCACGATCAATCATTTCACATGCTCCTCTTGAAATTAGTTTGTGAAATTTCACAAAGTGACGCTATATTTCCTGATCTATACAGAGTTATTCTCTACTCACATTCACAGTTTCAAAAGATTTGAAATCACAGGTAAAAATTCACCTCAGACTTTTGACCTAATGTTACTATTGCTCCAGAATCATGAGCAGCATTTTGTTCATGCATATTGCCCATGAATTAGCCACGCCCACTTATTTGCATGTTTTCACAGAATAAAAATAAATGTATTACATTTTTGGAGTGATAAAAATAATAATTCAGGACTACTACTACTCTGCACAAACAAACACACGCTGAAGAGCTGCAGAAGCCAAAAAAACAACAACAAAAAAAAAAGACTTGTTGTGAACAACGGCTACAAAGCTGATGCTCTGACGCTGAAATATATTTACACAGAACAAAAGCTGCCTCTGGTATGACACTGTTATAGATTCCTGTTTAACTTTTATCGGCAGATCAGAGCCGAGTAGATGAAGTTTGTTTTTAGTGAGGTCTCCGGAGACATTTTTAAAGGTTGAACTTCATTTCACCTGAAACAGTGCCTTTAAAGCGCTGAGAAACACTGAGCTAAACTCAAAGACACCTTTCTGGCACATCCCAGCTAACATTCTCTGAACATTCCTTTAAAGTTGTGTAAATGTTAGCACGTAATGTTGTGTTTTATTTTTTTTTTACATTCTTTTAATGTTGATAGATAATATTCTTAGTACAACCTTCTTGAAATGTCTTTAGGACATTAGATGATCTTGATGAATGTGCTCATAATGCTGCTATTAAAACATTCTTATATTCAAACCTTTTTAAGTTTCTTTCCTCTGTTGAACGCAAAAGAAAATATTCAGAAAAATCTTTAATCAACCATTGACTTCCATCTTATTTGTTTTGCCTACTGTGGATGTTAATGCTTAAAGTTTCCTTCAAAACATCTACTTTAGTTTTCAGCAGAGATTTGGAAACACGTTTTCATTTTTGGTTGAACTATCCCTTTAAAAGTGCCATATAATGTGGATGGGATGTTCTAATAACACTTTAAATAATGTTATAAGAACAATATAACATGAGACAAAAACCTTTTAAATAATATTATTGTAACCAAATCATCTAAAATTATAAACCAAAAATTAATTTGAACATGACAAATGAACATTGTGTAACTTACGGGAACATTAAGGGAACGCTTTTAGAACCTTCACTTGTTAGCTGGGATGTTTCTAGTGCAAATAAAGCAGTGTAACACAGGGTTCACACCAAACAAGAGAACATTCGCATCAATTCATTCGCTCTTATTTGCGCATGTGATGTCTTGACATGAACATAAGTATGATCACTTTGTACCTGCTATTAAAGTCCCCAAAACACCTGAAAGTCCAGCCTGATCTCACGAGAAAACGTAAGTATTTTACGTTTTGACAGTTTAGTGGCTAATTCGTACAAATTCGTACAAGTTCAGTCGTACGAAATGGTACGATTTTAAAAAGGAGGCGTGGCACCTAACCCCGCCCCTAAACCCAACCGTCATTGGAGGATGAGCAAATCGTACTAAATTGTACGAATTAGATCGTACGAATACGTACGAATTAGCCACTAAAAAAAAAGTTACGAATTGCCGTGAGATTGTGTTGGAAAGTCAAGTAGGATTGGAGTTTGCTCAAGTTGAAATTTAAAGTTGTACAAAAAATGTGATTAAGGGCAAATTCTACCTTTGTATGTTTTTTATACTCGTTCCAATACTAAATTCCTTGGTAATCACAAATTAACATTATGCTATTTATGTGTTAGGGGTTAGCGTCTAGACATCACATGAGTAAGAGCGTCAACCCTGTGTTACACTGCTTTGTTTGCACTAGAAACATCCCAGGTAACAATTGTAGGTTCTAAAAACGTTCCCTTAATGTTCCCATAAGTTCTATAATGTTAATTTTTGGTGTTAACAAGCAATTTAGTGTATAAAGTACATACAAAGTCAATGTAAATACGTGAATAGAGGTGAATTTCTCTCTGCAACTCACATGGTTGCCCACTGAAGTTAGGCTAGGTCTTAATGCCCCTGGTTATTGATGGGACTCTATACTGCACCGTCTTTTAGATGAGGTGTTAAACTGAGGTCCTGACTCTCTGTGGTCATAAAAAAATCCCAGGATGTCCTTCGAAAAGGAGTAGGGGTTTAACCATGGCATCCTGACCACATTTGCCCACTGGCCTCTGTCCATCATGGCCACCTAAACATCCCCATATCATAATTGACTTCATCACCGTCTCCTCTCCACCAATCAGCTGGTGCGTGGTGTGCGCAATCTGGCTGCCGTCGTGTCATCCAGGTGGTAGCTGCACACTGGTGGTGGATGAGGAGATTCCCCCCCAAAGATGTGTAAAGCACTTTGATTGTCCAGACATGGCTATAAAAATGTAAGGAATTATTATTATTATTGAATTGAATCAACTTTTGAACTGAATTGACTAATGACATGATTGTCTTCTGTTGTACAGCTTTAGAATCTTTTATTAGGGAATTATGCTCATTTACAAGAGAAATGTACTCTTCTAACACATCTAATGCCTTTGTGAATCTCCTGACTGTGTGTGCTGTAACTACTTCAAGAGCTGTAAACATGTATGGTGTGAGAAACAGACATGCTATACGCAGAGGAATCTGAATCAGCAAACTGACCTGTAACTTTGCATGCCAAAATAGCAAATCTCATGATGTTTGACCAAAAAAAAGAGTGGTTACATATATGCAAATATGTTTACATATATGTTGTACATATATGGTTTACATATGTACAAAAACTTTGCAGACCTGTCTCACCTGTGAAGCTTGAAGCAATAAAGAGACCTGGCGTCAGAAACCTCTGGCAATTTATTTTAATCAAGGTTTCTCCACCACACCGCTGAAACTAGTTATTACATTAGCTACTTTTAACAACAGAAACACTTATTTTCTGGTTCATTAGTGTGAAATTGCTTTAAATGGATAGTTCAGCCAAACATTAAAATGTACTCACAATTTACTCTCCCCCGAGTGGTTATCAACCTTTATGAGTTTCTTTATTGTGCTGAACAGAAGTGAGGATATTCTGAAGATATCTAAAAACCTGTAACCACTGACTTCCATAGTAAACTCTCAAAAATAAAGGTACGCGAGCTGTCACTGGGGGGGCACCTTTTCAAAAGGTACACAATTGTACTTGAAGGGTCCATATTGGTACCTTAAAAGTATATATTAGTACCTAAAACTTTAAGAGAAACACATTTTGTACTTTTTAGGTAATAATATGTACCTTTGAGGTATTAATATAGACCTTTTAGGTACAAATTTGTACCTTTTAAAAAGGTACCACCCCAGTGACAGCTCACGTACCTTAATTTCTAAAGAAACACAAACACTAGGGGGCCGATCACATTGAACATGCTTTTCTGTTTCCGTTTCCAAAAACACAAGGTGCAACATGCTGCCTTTTTTTTTGTAGACGAGAAAAAAAGAAGCGTGGTGCAATTATTTATTTAATTTTTTTAATTTACTATTATTATTATTTTATTAATTAATTAATTTTATTTTTTTATGTCGCTAGGCAAAGACTGAATCAGCTGGGTATTGAACGAGAGTGTTGCTGTTCATATTAATATAATATTAATATTTAATAATATTGTGAATTTCAAGATTTGTTAAGTCATACAGCACAGCATAATTCAAAACAGCAACCACTAGTCTATCCTTCACAAATCTCTGTAGTTGTCTTGACACAAACACTGCAGTCACCTCAACGCAAACCGAGCCTCTGCATTCATTTGATTGGAGAATGAAACAGACGCGACTGACGTAACACAGTTTTTCTCCTCAGAGTTGACTTTTTTAACTGTGAACGCACAACACGCAACTGCAAAAAAAGCGAGGCGCTGCAGGCAGTTAAAAAGCGAGACATGCAGGGCGCATAAGCAGCACACAAAACAATCGCAGCCGTTAGTAAATCATTCAATAAAGGTACCTCTCAATGTAAAAAGCGTGTTAGGTGTGAACGGCTCCTAAGGAGGTTTCCCAGATTCTTCAAAATATCTACTCTTTTGTTCTGGAGGTTTTTGGTGAACTGTCCCTTTAGCACAATGGGATATTTTTTTATTTTTGTATAAAAGGTATACTAGATAAACAAATTTACTTACGACATTAAGTCTTCTTTTGTGTTATGTATCAAACTTAAATGTATAGTTCACCCAAAAAAGTTCAATTTACCACCGTATCACTTTGGTTAAGCATACAAGAAATAAATAAGAACAAGACTTATGTAATATAATCAATAAATCCAGTGTGTTTTAAATGCCTTTTATCGATTTATAACATATTGGATTTAATCTATTGTGTGGAGTATGGCGCTGCGTCAGTTTGGCCTCTGAATATGAAGTATACCAGTCTCACAGAATTTATCTAATTGAATCCAGCTTTTTCTAGATATATTTATACCATATTCTTAATTTTTAGCTGACTAAATCTAATTGTATTCATTTTGAACAAATTTAGACTGATTCTAATTAGGGGTGCACGATTTATCGACTTTATTTATTGGCCATGTCGATATCGGCCGATAAATGCTATATTTAATGTTATCGTTATCGGCCTGATATTGTTTTTTTGTTGTTGTTTTTTTGCTTTTCTAAGATCAGTTCAGACTTTTATGAAGTTTATAAAATAAAATCAGTTGTGTACTTTATAAAAAAATATAACATTTTGAATTATTTATATTTATCAGCTAATATATCGGTTTTCGGCCATCAAATCTTAAGAGCTATCGGTTATCGAAAAAAAATCCATATCAATGCATCCCTAATTCTAAGAAATCTGACAACATTTTAAAATGCTGACAGATTGAATAAAATCAAAAGGTTACCCAACTAGCAAAATTTATGTGGCTCAAATCCGGTCCACACCAGACACTTACATCTAGCCCACATACCGCATTGAATAATGGCACTTGGGCCATAGCAATATCACATATCAGCCAGAATTCAACCAAATGAACCAGAACTGACCCTATTCTGGGCCACAGTTTGCTTTTATTCTGGCCCAGATCCGGCCCACTCCATACACTTCCATCCGGACCACATACTGAATGGAATGATGGCTCTAGGGTGGTTCGTTACTGTTTGTATAATCTGGGCCACAAATACGTCAAAGCAATACCACATATCAGCCAGAATTCAACCAAATGAACCAGAACTGACCCTATTCTGGGCCACAGTTTGCTTTTATTCTGGCCCAGATCCGGCCCACTCCATACCGTTCCATCCGGACCACATACTGAATGGAATGATGGCTCTAGGGTGGTCCGTTACTCTTTGTATAATCTGGACCACAAATACGTCAAAGCAATACCACATATCAGCCAGAATTCAACTGAATGAAAGAGAACTGTCCCTATTCTGGGCCACAGTTTGCTTTTTTTTCTGGCCTAGATCTGGCCTACACTTACATCTGGACCACGTTAGGCTCACAGCCACATTAGCCAAAGCTTACTCTTCCGAATATTTACCAAAAGTTACCCACATAATGTTTAAGATAACTGGACCACATTTGCTATATCTTCTCTGGGCCACTTTAGGCTCAAAGCCACATTAGCCAGAGCTAACTGTGCCAAATATTTGCCAAAAGTGCCCCACATTTGTTTTAGGGTAACTGGGCCACATCTGCTATATCTTCTCTGGGCCACTATAGGCTCAAATCCACATTAGCCATAGCTTATTGTTCTGAATGTTCGCCAAAAGTGGCCCACATATGTTTTAAGTCAACTGGGCCACATTTTCCATATCTTCACAGGGCCACTATAGGCTCAAATCCACATTAGCCAGAGTTTACTGGGCTGCATATTTGCCAAAAGTGGCCCATGTCTTAAAATAACTGGGCCACATTTTCCATATTTTCTCTGGGCCACTTTAGGCTCACAGCCGCATTAGCCAGAGCTTACTGTGTTGAATATTTGCCAAAAGTGGCCCACATATGTCTTCAGATAACTGGGCCACATTTGCACCTACATATGTGAGCCACTTTTGGTTTAGACCCAGATTTACCTTAAATGACTATGCCACATTTTTACCAACTGTGGCCCAAATTTGTCCTCCATCATTTGGGCCAAATTGACCATTTTCCACATGGGCCACATTTGTTTCACATTTACATTACATTTTGCCATAAATGCCAAATCTTTGCCTTAAATGTCCCATATTTGAATCTTTGGCCTACTTTTGCCATTGTACAGGTGGGCCAATTCAGGCTCACATTCATTTTATCTGGGCCGAAGGAATACCACCAGTGCAGCATAACTGCCTAAAGTGGCCCACATTTGTATGCTATCTGGGTACAAACGGTTAATGATAGATTCTTTTATTTTTAAGTGTGGTGGCTTTTAGCTATCTGTCATGTGTGTGCTTGTACCTTCAGCAGCCAGCAGTGTGTTCCTGACGTACAGTTCCAGCTCTTCTGCAGCTTTACGGCTTCTCTCGGCATCCGCTGCTGTCTGTTCTCCATCAGCAGACACTTTAGTTGCCTGCACAGACAGAGAAAAAACGCTTTAAAAGATTATATTAAACAGTCTGAGATCAGCCTCTGTTGCTTTACCGCAGCGGTGTGAAGAAGAAACAAACCCACGAAACAAGCCGACCTCTGTAACACGCTGAGCAGAAGATAAAAAACAACAAGAAACATTAGATCTGACATCTCTGGGGCCAACTCAGAGCAAAAACCGAAAGAAATACTGCAAAACTACAACATTTCCAATTTGGCGAGATGATTCGGAAGGTCAGTGTTACACAAACCCGAAAGGACAGAAGAAAAACGCAGAAGGTCTTGATGTTTAACTGGCTCTTGAACTTCTGTTATGTGGAAAATCTGAAATTTATCAAGTTTATCAAGGACTTCTATTCAGGAGACGGTGAAAGGTTCCCTTCAGCGCAAATGAGCAGAACTGATGCAACACTTCAGACTATGAACAAGTTAATGTTTAGGCTTTCTTTCATGCTGAAAAATAAACCAACAAGGTCAGCATCTGACAGAAGCTATTCAGGCAGTATATGTAAAGCAGAGTTTAACCAAACAGACGTGCGCAGGAACAAGAGGTGCAGAGCATCAGGGAAAAAAAACAAGTCAATCAGATTTGCTGTAGAAATAAGCAGGGAATAAAAGAATGCTTCTGCATTCATATTCATACATACTTGAATGCAGTGCGACATGTTAAGATAAATCTGGCTTACGAATATACACCAGCCACTTTATTAAGTACACATTATTAGTATCGGGTTGGACCCCCTTTTGCGTTCAGAACTGCCTTAATCCTTCGTGGCATAGATTCAACAAGGTACTGAAAACATTCCTCAGAGATTTTGCTCCATATTGACATGATAGCATCACGTAGTTGCTGCAGATTTGTCGGCTGCACATCCATGATGCGATTCTCCCATTTCACCACATCCGAAAGGTGCTCTATTGGATTGAGTAATGGTGACTGTGGAGGCCATTTGAGTACAGTGAACTCATTGTCATGTTCAAGAAACCAGTAAGAGATGATTCACACTTTTTGACATGGCATGTTATCCTGCTGGAAGTAGCCATCAGAAGATGGAGACACTGTGCTCATAAAGGGATGGACATGGTCAGCAACAATACTCAGGTAGGCTGTGGTGTTGACATGATGCTCAATTTGTACTAATGAGCCCAAAGTGTACCAAGAAAATATCCCCTACACCATTACACCACCACCAGCAGCCTGAACTGTTGATACAAGGCAGGATGGATCCATGCTTTCATGTTGTTGATGCCAAATTCTGACCCGACCATCCAAATGTGGCAGCAGAAATCGAGACTCATCAGATCAGGCAACATTTCTCCAATCTTCTATTGTCCAGTTTTGGTGAGTCTGTGCGAATTGTAGCCTCAGTTTCCCGTTCTTAGCTGAGAAGAGTGACACCCGGTGTGGTCTTCTGCTGCTGTAGCCCATCTGCCTCAAGGTTGGACGTGTTGTGTGTTCAGAGATGCTCTTCAGCAGACCTCGGTTGTAACGAGTGCTTATTTGAGTTACTGTCGCCTTTCTATCAGCTCGAACAAGTCTGGCCATTCTCCTCTGACCTCTCTGTAAACCCTAGAGATGGTTGTGCTGAAAATCCCAGTAGATCAGCAGTTTCTGAAATACTCAGACCAGCTCGTCTGGCACCAACAACCATGCCACATTCAAAGTCACTTAAATCACCTTTCTTTCCCATTCTGATGACAAACTGCAGCAGATCGCCTTGACCATGTCTACATGCCTAAATGCATTGAGTTGCTGCCATGTGATTGGCTGATTAGAAATTTGTGTTAACGAGCAGTTAGACAGGTGTACCTAATAAAGTGGCCAGTGAGTGTACATATTAATTTAAGCACCTCCAACATGCCATCTTCACATAAGGATGAAAGCATCCTCAGCAATAGTTGATAATAGAGCTTTCCTGCTTGTCTTTACTGAAGTGTAAAAAATGACATTGCACATATTTTTGACACGATTTATAGACTCTAGGGGTGGTTGCAGCTTTAAATTTTCATGTTTGTCTACAAAATGAGAAACTCTATTAATTGATGCATATATTATTACCTAAAATATTTATACCCATTACCAATTAATCAACTATCATCTTGTATAAACATGCACAGCAGTCGAAACTTTGTAATATGTTTTTGATGTCTGAAGTCTTGATGTCTGAAGTCTGCTCACCAAAAGAAAAACTCAGCTTTGAACTACAGGAATAAATTAAATGACATGATTTTGGTGAAATAATATTCCCCTGCCATTGTCACGTGTCTGTCCCTTTGTTCAGTTTTCCCCTACTTTTAATCATTTGATTAATTTCACACCTATTTTAGTTTAGTATTCACTCCCCTGTGTTCTGGGATTGCTTATATTTATGTTTATGTCTATGGTTTTAAGGTTTGTTTGCTCTTAAGCCAGACTTGGGTCACTGTGGGGACTAAAATGGGTAAACTTGCTTAAAAATCACACAGAATCAGGTATTTAGAAAATGTAAAAATGCAGCTTGTTTGCTGTGAGGGTTGGGTTTAGTAGTAGAGTTGGTGGAAAGGGAAAGCATATATGGTTTGCATAGTAGAACATTAGTCCCCAACGAGATATAGGAACAAAACAGTGTGTGTGTATGTGTGTGTGTCTCACCCGGTTAAGCAGTTCGTCCATCTCAGTGACCAGGCTTCCCAGGTTGCTGTCGGCCAGCTGCATTAGTCTCTCTGGAGCTCTCTGAGGAGACAGCATGTGCTGCAGAGACACAGGATTATCATCAACAGGTGAGGGACAGGTGAACACCAGATATCTTTAAAACATGAGTGACGTTCAGCAGGTTTCTAGCCTGCAGGTTTGGTTTGACATCAGTGAATGATCAATAAATTCTTGAATAATTCCACTATAAGAGCCGTACAATTGAAGTCAGAATTATTAGCCACATTTCTAATCATAATAGTTTTAATAACTCATTTCTAATAACTGATTTCATTTATCTTTACCATGATGGCAGCACATAATATTTGACTAGATATTATTCAGGATACTAGTATTCAGCTTAAAGTGACATTTAAAGGCGTAACTAGGTTAATTAGGGAAGTTAGGGTAATTAGGCAAGTCATTGTATAACAGTGGTTTGTTTTGTAGATAATCCAAAACAAATATTGCTTAAAAGGGCTAATAATATTGACCTTAAAATAGGTTTAAAAGAATAAAAAACTGCTTTTATTCTAGCCGAAATAAAACAAATAAGACTTTCTCCAGAAGAAAAAATATTATCAGACATACTGTGAAAAAATTCCTTGCCCTGTTAAACCTTTGCCTTTAATTTTGCCTTCAACTGTATGTAATAAACTGAAAGAGCTGCATCAAAAATACTAATATTGTGTAAAGTTACATCCCTAAATAGCAGTAAAACATCTTTAATTCAGCAGGGTCATCATAGGTTTGGTTCTTGAGCTCCTTATGTGTGCAGCGCTTCAATGAAAGTCAGTTCGTGAGCTATAAACGATGAACAGAGGTCAGGCTCACCTTCAGCTCCTCCGTCACGTTCTCGAATCGATACAGCACTTTATAGGGCAGTGGGAGGGGCAGAGTGAGATTGACACTGCCAATCAAACGCAGCAGACGCTCCATGTCCCGAATCAAGAGCCCTGCGCAGTCGTCATCGCACGCTAAAAACACACACACACACACACACACACACACACACAGAAACTTCAATATACACTGTAAAACATGCTGGGTTCCACACAATCGATTTGTGTTGGTACAACATAAAAGAATTAAGTTGACTTATCGTTTTTTACAAATTTAAGTGGAGTGAACATAAAGCAATTACAGTTGAAGTCAAAATTATTATTATTATATTTCCTATATTATTTTTGTTAATGGAGAAAGTCTTACTGGTTTTATTTCAGCTAGAATTAAAGCAGTTTTTAAATTTTTTATGCCATTTTAAGGTCATTATTATTAGCCCCCTCAAGCAATATTTATTTTCACTGTCTACAGATCAAACCACTGTCATACAATGACTTGCCTAATTACCCTAATTAACCTAGTAAAATCTTTAACGATGCTTTCACACCTGTGAATACATTCATTTGTTCTGAATCAGGGATTAAAAGTGTTCAATTGTTGCTCTTTGCTCTTGGTGAGGTTCGGGTTCACACGGCAAAGTTTCTAAACGGACAGGAAGAGCTAAAACAAGTCACGTGTGAGTAAACTCCCCTCACATTGGTCAGAGTTTCAGGGTTTATTTTGTAGAGTCCTGCTCAGCTGTCAGAAGGTGTGGTGGTTAGGTGGTGGTTAGGTGGTGTTTGACAAGGTGCGGGTGGGGAGGGGTGAGAAGAGTAAGCGACGTATTTGAGGACAGGGAGGGAGACACGCGATTTCCGGGAGATTATCACTTGTTTGCTGGCATCCGGGAGTCTCTGTGCATTTTCAGGAGACTTCTGGGAGACTTGGGATGTCTGGAATGACCTCCCGCCCTACTCTTAATTCTCTCCTCATATAACCGACATATCCATATCCTCATAATAACATATCCATAAAACACTGTGATATAACTGGGCTCGGATCGTATTGCTTTCTCACTACAATCAATCCGCTCCAGAGTTTGTTTCAATCGAGCCGAGACTACCTCTTTCAAGCGGTCTCGGAGCGATTGTTTTGGGGTGGATTCAAGCGAGACAGGTTCTGAAACAAAAGTCTAGGTGTGAAAGCACCCTAAATGTCACTTTAAGCTGTATAGAAGTGGCTTGAAGAATATCTAGTCAAATATTATTTACTGTCATCATGACAAAGAGAAAATACATCAGTTATTAGAGATGAGTTATTAAAAGTATTAAAGTTTAGAAATGTGTTGAAATAAACCTTGAAATAAACCTTGGGGCTAATAATTCAGGAGGGCTAATAATTCTGACTTCAACTGTGTGCTTTAGCTTTGTATTATTTTAGCTTTGGACAAACAGCAAATGTCATTTTTTGGGTGTGAGAACACACACAAACACACACATTACACACTGCATACTTAATTCAAACACTGCATGCATTTCCCATCAGATGACACCTCACAAGGTTATATGAAAAAGCCCCTTTGGATACACAAATGCAAGGTCTAAGGTCAGAGGTCAAAGGTCAGGCACAAGGCAGTTTTAAGTGCATTTCTAACTTACCTACTGTGGGGGAGTTATTCAGGTTCTGTACATTACCACGGTATTGTTGCATTACAGTGAGAATACTGAAGCAGCAACTTAAAATAAACGTTGGCCAGAGGGAAAAGTTAACTGAAACAATGAAATATTAATAATAATATGGTTTGCAGGTGGTGATACAATCAATATTTGAATTTAAAGTTAGTTAAAATCCTGTTCAGCCTGTGTTGGCGTGGGTTTGCTCCAGGTGCTCTGGTTTCCCCCACAATAATTGATGAACTAAATTGGCTGTAGTGTATGTGTGGGTGTAAATGCAAGAGTGTATGGGTGTTTCCCAGTGCTGGGTTGTGACTGGAAAGGCATCCGCTGCGTAAAACATATGCTGTAATAGTTGGCGGTTCATTCCGCTGTGGTGACCCCTGATTAATTAAGGGACTAAGCCGAAAAGAAAATGAATGAATGAATTAGTATAAATTGATTGTTCATTCATTTTCCTTTCGGCTTAGTCCCTTTATTAATCAGGGGTCACCACAGCGGAATGAACCGCCAACTTATCCAGCATATTAGCTTAACCAATTCACCTATAGCGCATGTCTTTGGACTTGTGGGGGAAACCGGAGCATTATGTATGCGTTCCTCCATGTGAATATGCGTGTGCATGTGTGTTCTGTTTATGTGTACTGTATGTGTGTACGCGTGTGTGTGTGTGTGTGTGTGTGTGTGTATTCTATGTGTTTATGGATGTAAATGCATGTGAATCTGCACGTGTGAGTTTGTGTGTGCGTGTATGTGTACTGTATACATGTATGCATGTGTGTGTATGTGTATTGTATGCGAGTATGCATGCGCGTGTTTGTGTGTGTGCATGTGAATATGCATATGTTCATGTCTGTGTCTCTGTATGTGTGTATGCATGTGATAATGTGTGTGCATGTGTCTATGCATGCATGTGAATATGCATGTGTGTGTGTGTTCACGCACATGAGTGTGTCTGCATGTGTATGTGTACTGTATGCATCTGAGTGTATGTGTGCATGTGAATATGTATGTGTGTGTACTGTAAATGTGTATGCATGTGAATGTCTGTGTGTGTGCATGTAAATATGCGTGTGTGTGTGTGTGTGTGTGTGTGCTAATGTGTATATGTTTGTATGTGTACTGTATGCGAGTATACATGCATGTGAATGTGCATGTGTGTGAGTGTGTCTGCGTGTATGTGTGTGTGTGTGTGTGTGTGTGTGTGTGTGTGTGTATGCATCTGAGTGTATGTGTGCATGTGAGTATGTATGTATGTGTACTGTACATGTGTATGCTTGTTAATGTCTGTGTGTGTGCATGTGAATATGCATGTGTGTGTGTGTGTGTGTGTGTGTGTGTGTGTGTGTGTGTGTGTGTGTGTGAGTAAAAGGACAGCTGTTCTCTTCTGCAAGGATGGCCATGTCCCGGGGCAGGACTGCAGTCATTGTCCTCTTTTGTCTCTGTGTGCTCTGCTATCAGCACATCAGCGCTACGCTCTCCTGTCTCTCCATCATGAGTCCTCCAGCAGCTCCGCGTTAAACGTGAGCGAGGTGCAAACTCAGGGGAGACGGACTTCTCGAGCGTGAAATTTAACACGAAACAGCTCCTGGCAGCCTATTATGAGTGTTTGACATGCCACGAGCGATAGTGGGAGGAAGAAACACACCGACAGGCGCCAGGCTCCGGCCGAGCTGCTCAATTTAACCTCCTCAAAAACTCAGCTATTAAGACTTCCTGTGAAAAAAAGGAGTCCTTTCACACAAAACACTGACAGCGTAACGCTGCGAAGAGACCTGAGATGAAAACAAATGCTACACTGTTTATACTGAAACCAGTCTATATATTTTCATTCATTATAATATTTCATTATAGTTTGATAAACTATTGAAATAATAATAAGAAATATAGCATAAATGAGCACACCCAATTTAGGAAATTAATAATCGTATCCATTTCTCAGTGAATATAGATGATATACACTCATCGGCCACTTTATTAGGTACACCTGTCCATCTGCTCGTTAGTGCACATTTCTAATCAGCCAATCACATGGCAGCAACTCAATGCATTTAGGCATGTGGACATGGTCAAGACGATCTGCTGCAGTTCAAACCGAGCATCAGAATGGGGAAGAAAGTTGATTTAAGTGACTTTGAATGTGGCAAGGTTGTTGCTGCCAGACGGGCTGCTCTGAGTATTTCAGAAACTGCTGATCTACTGGGATTTTCACGCACAACCATCTCTAGGGTTTACAGAGAATGATCTGAAAAAGAGGAAATATCCAGTGAGCGGCAGTTCTGTGGGCACAAATGCCTTGTTGATGCCAGAGGTCAGAGGAGAATGGCCAGACTGGTTCCAGCTGATAGAAAGGCAACAGTAACTCAAATAAGCACTCTTTACAACCGAGGTCTGCAGAAGAGCGTCTCTGAACACACACATCCAACCTTGAGGCAGATGGGCTACAGCAGCAGAAGACCACACCGGGTGCCACTCCTGTCAGCTAAGAACAGGAAACTGAGGCTACAATTCACACAGGCTCACCAAAACTGGACAATAGAAGATTGGAGAAACGTTGCTTGGTCTGATGAGTCTCCATTTCTGCTGCCACATTCAGGGTCAGAATTTGGCATCAACAACATGAAAGCATGGCTCCATCCTGCCTTGTATCAACAGTTCAGGCTGGTGGCGGTGGTGTAATGGTGTGGGGGATATTTTCTTAACACACTTTGGGTCCATTAGTACCAACTGAGCATCGTGTCAACGCCACAGCCTACCTGAGAATTGTTGCTGACCATGTCCATCCCTTTATAACCACAGTGTACTCATCTTCTGATGGCTTCTACCAGCAGGATAACACACCATGTCTTAAAGCGTGAATCATCTCAGACTGGTTTCTTGAACATGACAATGAGTTCACTGTACTCAAATGGCCTCCACAGTCACCAGAGCTCAATCCAATAGAGCACCTTTGGGATGTGGTTAAATGGGAGATTCGCATCATGGATGCGCAGCCGACAAATCTGCAGCAACTGCGTGATGCTATCATGTCAATATGGAGAAAAATCTCTAAGGAATATTTCCAGTAGCTTGTTGAATCTATGCCATGAAGGATTAAAGTAGATGTGAAGGCAAAAGGGGGTCCAACCCGGTACTAATAAGGTGTACCTAATAAAGTGGCCTATATAATAATGTATAAAAATAGATGAATAAATACTATAATAATTGAATTATTCATAATTTATTCCTGCTAATAGATTTATTAAGTAATGAAACATTATTCTACTAATTAACACCAGTGTTATTATTTTATTCTACTATACACCAGTAACATAACAATACTAATCGTATTTTAATAACTGTCGTTCTTCTCAGATAGAAATAAAAAATATATATATATATAAAAATCCCACATGCATAATTAGCCAATCTGTCCGGTCCGGCAAAACAGTGCTGATAAAAGGGATAATTGCTAAAAGACATGATGTGAGAGAGGAGCAGGTGTGTGAGCAGACATCACAGAAACACAATCTGATCTCCACTCGCCGAGGAAATCACCAGCCAGCAATTACGGGAAAAGTAAACAGTAATTTTGTGAGGGGGAAAATCTGAACACGGCTAATTAAAATGCTGTTTGTTTTGGCTGCGGCTCTTCTGTGGTATTAGTGGTTGTTTTTGGCGGGAAAAAAAACAAAACTCCCGGGAAATAACACAGATCAAGATAAGCATATACATCAAATCACATACTGATGCATTAGTAACACTTTCCTATTATTAGCTCCTGCTATTTAACACTAGTTAGAGGATCAGTTAAGGTTGAGTAGTTACAACATGTGCTGAATTATCTGTATTTGGGTCACAGTTTATTGTACTGTACAAATCATGCTATTAACAAACCATTAACTAAGATTTTTAACTAAATAAATAGTGTGGTAGTAGTTGGGTTTAGGTATTGGGTTTGGTTAGGGATGTAGAATAAGATCAGGATAATTTATAAGTGATAATAAAGAGTTAATAACTTAATAACGGACCAGTAATAAGCTGGTAGTAAATGATTTGAAGTGTTCATTAAACTAATGTTAGGTAAAACCAATAATAATAACTTAATTATAAAGACAGGTTTATTTTTGTAGTGGTCTATTGGTATGGGTAGGTTAAGGATTTGTTAGGGACAGGTTTAGTAGTATGGATGGGTGGGTTCGTTAAGGTTTGGACCGCTTTAGTGGTGTGGGTAGGTGGGTTGGCTAATTTTAGGACAGGTATTGTGGTATGGGTAGGTGAGTTGGTTAAGATTAGAGACATATTTAATGTATGGGTATGCAGGTTGGTTAAGGTTAGGACAGGTTTAGTAGTATGAGTAGGTGGGTTGGTTGAGGTTAGGGCAGGTTTGGTGGTATGGGTAGGTGGGTTGGTTAAGGTTAGGGCAGGTTTAGTGGTATGGGTAGGTGGGTTGGTTAAGGGTTGGAAAGATTAAATGGTATGACTAGGTAGGTTGGCTAAGGTTATGGATGGGTTTAGTAGTATGGGTGGGTGGGTGGGTTGTTTAAGGTAATTACAGGTTTAGAGGTATGGGTAGTTAAGGGTTGGTTAAGGTTAGGACAGCTTTAGTGGTATGGGTAGGTGGGTTGGCAAGGGTTAGGACAGGTATTGTGATATGGGTGGGTGGGTTGGTTAAGATTAGAGACAGATTTAATGTATGGGTATGCGGGTTGGTTAAGGTTAGGACATGTTTAGTAGTATGGGTAGTTATGGCTTGGTTAAGGTTATGACAGGTTTAGTGGTAAGGGTGGGTGGGCTGGTTAAGGTTAGAAACTGATATTGTGGTACGGGTAGGTTAAGGGTTGGATAAGGTAAAGACATGTTTAGTGGTATGGGTAGGTTAAGGTTAGGGACGGGTTTAGTAGTATGGGTGGATGGGTTGACTAAGCTTATGGACAGGTTTAGTGGTATGGTAGGTGGGTTGATTAAGGTTAAGGTTATGACAGGTTTAGTGGTATGGGTAAGTGGATTGGTTAAGGTTAGGACATGTTAAGTTGTATAGGTAGGTGGTTTTGTTAAGGTTGTAAATTTGGTGGTTAACAATGAAACTCCTATCCAAGTCTTAAAATTACAGTAGCTGAAGGGTCCGAGAAAGACACCAGACCGCTCATGAAAACAGAACTGAACCGTGATCGTCTTTTTTCTGCAGGAGGTGGTAAAAGAAGAGCAGTGTGTCCTCTTCAAATGTGTGAGTGTGTTAGCACTGCTGCTGTCATACGTACACACAATGCCCTCAGGGCCACACACATGCCTCTCCATGCACTGGTCACACTTCAGTCCGCTGGCACCAGGACGGCACTGGCACTGCCCAGAGCGAGAGTCACACGCTGAGGGGAAAGCACCGTACGGGTCACACTTACACTCCTCACAGCGGCCGCCCAGCACCCCGGGGTCACCGTGAAAACCAGGAGCGCACCTGCCAAGAGCAGAGTCACAGTTAATGCACAGAATGAAGGCTACAGTTTGGTGAACTCTTGTGTTTAGCATGTTGAAGAGGTGTGTGTGTGTCACAAAATAACATTAAATGATGACTTTTTAAACTGTACCCACTGCCCTTTTTACTTTTGATTTGCCTCACATTAAACTAACCCTAAGTGGGTGTAGAATGTAAGCTTATTCCCTACACACTGGCAGGTTGAGGCATGTAAGTAAGCACTTGTTTTACATCATTTGGTGGTATTTTCCTCACCTTTCACAGTGTTTTCCCTCGTAGCCTTCAGGACAGGCGGTGCAGCGGTACTCATTAAAACCTTCTGTCTGACAGGTGGGACTGAAGCTGAGAGATACAGAGCAGCGGTTACATTGTGTGTGTGTGTGTGTGTGTGTGTGTGTGTGTGTGTTTGTGTGTATGCGAGTATGTTCGTGTCTCTGTGAGTAGTTTGTGTATATGTATGTGTCTCTGTGTGTGTGATTGTAAGTGAGCTTGTGTGTGTGAGTACGTTTTGTGTATGCGAGTATATGTTTGTGTGTGTGTACAGCCCCAAATCAGAAAAGGCTGGGGCAGTATGGAAAATGCATATACGAAAATAAAGGAGCGATTTCCAAATTTGCTTTGACTTGTATTTCATTGCAGACAATATGAACACAAAATATTTCATGCTTTGTCTGGTCAACTTCACTTCGTTAGTAAATATCCATCATTTCCTGTCATTCAGACCTGCAACACATCCCAAAAAAAGTTTCACAGGAGCAGTTTAGGGATAGTAATCAGGTAAATTAGTTAAATAATAGTGTGATTTGAAACGGGTGATGTCTAGGTGAGAAAGGTCTAGTCCTTTAGGAGCAAAGATGGGCAGATGATCACTAGTTTGCCAACAAATACATGAGAAAATTATTGAACTGTTTAAAAACAATGTTCCTCAAAGAAAGATAATATTTGGATATTTCACCTTCAACAGTGCAGAACATCATTAAAAGATTCAAGGAATCTGGAGGAATTTTAGTGTGTAAAGGACAAGAGCGCCAGCCTAAACTGAACTACCATGATCTCCGATACCTCAGGCGGCGCTGCATCAAGAATCCTCATTCATCTATAAGCGATATCACCACATGCGCTCAGGACTACTTTGGCAAACCTTTGTCAAGTAGCACAATACATAGTAACATCAACAAATGCCAGATAAAACTGTACTGTGCCAAAAGGAAGCCCTATGTTAACAGTGTCCAGAATCGCAAGTCAACTTCTCTGGGCTCGGAGGCATCTGGGATGGACCATCACACAGTGGAAACGTACACTGTGGTAAGATGAATCAGTATTTCAGGTAGTTTTGGGAGAAATGGACGCCGTGTGCTCCGGATCAAAGAAGAAAAGGATCATTCAGACGGTTACCAGCAACAGGTTCAAAAGCCAAGGTCTGTCATGGTAGAAGGTTGTGTCAGTGCCCTTGGCAAACTTGTACTTATGTGATGGCACCATTATTGCTGAAATGTACATCGAGATTTTGAAGCACAATATGCTGCCTTCTTTTTTCAGGGATGCCATGCATATTTCAACAAGACAAGTAATGTGTATTTTAACCAAGTCCTGGCTGTGGAGGAAGAGGATACAGGTACTTGACTGGCCTGCCTGCAGTCCCGACCTGACTCCAACAGAAAATGTGTGACGCATTTTGAAGAGCAAAATGCAGCAACGAAGACCCTGTACTGTTGCCTACCTTAAGACTTGGACAATATTACACCTGAAACTCTTCGTCACTTGGTGTCTTCAGTCCCCAAACCTCTTTTAAGTGTTTTGAAATGAATGGCAACATTACAAAATGCTAAATACTTTACTGTTTCAACTTTTTTGAAATGATTTGTAAGAACCAAAATAGGAATACGTGTTTCTTTTTTAAATTAAAATCATGACAAACACATTAAAAAATGTTTGTTGTATTGTCTGCAATGAAATACAAGTCAAAGTAAATTTGGAAATCACTACTTTCTTTTTTTTATTTGCATTTTCCCTACTACCCCAACTTTTTTTATTTGCTTTGATTAGTTTGTGTTTGAGTGAGTGTGTGTGTGCGCATATGACTGTGTGTTTGTGTATGTGTGTGAGTGAGTGTGTGTGTGTGTGTGTGGGTGAGATAGTATTTGTGTGTGTGATGTACTTGTTCTCAGGGTTGAGCAGTGGACAGGCGCAGGGTTTGCAGTCATCTGTAAATCCTCGCACTACACCATAAAACCCCGCAGCACAGCGCTCACACTTATCACCCACTGTGTTGTGCTGACAATTCTGGAGACAACAGCACAGCATTAACACAATATTAAACATTTTAAACTTAACATATTATATTTGTGATTCTGGAGCACAAAACATGTCTTTTAGACCCACATGGAATCTGCGTGCGCAGATTTCCGCAGTTTAGCCCATCATTAATTCTGTTTATTTACTTGTGTAAATGTGTGAAATTTTATATTTATTCAGTTTTTAAATTAATTTCAGTAATATTATTGACTAATATAAAATATTCATATGATTTATTCACAATGCAGTTTGTAAAGTCATGTTTTTGTCTTTTAGTAGAGATATTATATGAGAGATTTGCTTTGTTTACCAAATAAAGTGGATCTAATTAGATTTGCATTGTAAACATTAAAGTTAAAAAGGTATTACTTCTTATTTCATATATTAAGCTTTTAGTTATGATACTCCCAAATTAATTCTGCATAATCCGCTAATTTTTAACAGAATTCGGCGCAGAAATAGTAAAAAATGTCCGCAGATTCCGTCTGGCCCTACTTATGAGTCAAAATGACCCATTTTTCTTTTATGCCACATTATAATCATTATAATATTAAGTAAAGATCATGATTCGTGAAGTTATGTTGTACATGTCATAGTGCAAATAAATCAAAACGTAGTAATGTCACTGGTAAGCAACTAATTTGTACAACTTTTTTCTCGATATTTAGCTTTTTCGTACACCCAACACAATCTCACGGCAATTCGTAACTTTTTGATTTAGTAGCTAATTCGTACGATCTAATTCGTACAATTTAGTACGATTTGGTCATCCCTCAATGATGGTTGGGTTTAGGGGTGGCGTTAGTTGCCACGTCTCCTTTTTAAAATCGAACAATTTCGTACGACTGAACTCTTACGAATTCGTACGAATTAGCCACTAAACTGACAAAACGTTAAATACTTACGTTTTCTCGTGAGATCAGGCTGGTACACCCCAATTTTCTAGATTTTCTAATAATCGTATCTCAGTCAAATATTGTCCAATCACAACAAACCACTCATCAATGACCAGCTTATTTATTCAGCTTTCCTAACGATGATCATAAATCTCAATCATCCAGAAATAAAATGGCACTGTTTTGTGGTCCAGCGTCACATTTGTAGTTCAGTGTGAAACATTAAAGGGCACCTATGATGGAAATCAACTTTTGTAAGCTGTTTGGACAGAACTGTGTGAAGGTATAGACCCAATCTCAAGTCTATTTTTCTACCTCTACCCCTTGGCCCTTGAAACGGAGTGTGAAGGGGAAGGGCTTCAAAATTGATCCCTAAGAAATGGGACAGCACTACAGCACCTGCACACGTCATCATATGTCATCGCGAGCTCTTACTTCATATGAGATCAGATGATGGTGACTGCTGTAGTTATTCCAGTTGTGTGTTTATCTTCAGGAAATCACTGAAGGCATATATTATGTTATTATAACAATCTAATGTGGCAATAAGATCATAACTGTACTGCGCATTTACACAGTGGACATAATCATCAATGTAAACACACCAAAACAACATTAACATTATAGCAGACACTGTAAAAAGCTCATTCACAACCACTATTCTGACAGGGTATTCGAGTGTCATCGAGTGTCAGAATGTTGTGTGACTGCTGTACAGGAGTTAATATTAGGGATTATAGATCGTGAAATTTAGCGTTTTTTATTTTAGCGTTTTTTTTAAAGCATGACGATAAAACACGATCGCCTTATGAATTTATTAAAACATATGCTTGTTTGTTGTAAAAATTTGTAATAATTAAAAAAAATATATATATATTTGTGCATCTCCTTACTTCTGGGAGCAGCCATGCTGCCGCTGTGGCTGGTGTATTCTGGGAAATTTTCTTACCCCTTGATTTCGAGTGTGGTCCTGAAAAATCTCTGTTTGAAGGGATGTCTAGCCCCTTTGAACGTGCAAAATGAGGGGTAGGGGTAAGGGGAAGGGGTAGAATTGGGATTGGGCCGTAGTGTGTCCACTGTCATATTGGAGTGATAGAATACAGATAGTAATACAGACATTTTCTGACATTAAATAAGATCTGCATATGAGCGTCTGTCTAGTGTCTGACATGCCCCGCCCCTTTCTTCTCATTGGCTTTTCATTTGATGCGCTTGAGCTCAACTACTCTTACTGGCAGAGCTGCGAGAAAAACGAAACACTACTGGCTGTTTTTGTTAAAGGGGAGGAGCTACACTATGCCCCGCCCTCTCTTCATGCTTCGGTTGATATTAAGTCAAACATCTAATTAAAAATGCACATTTCAAAGCGCTTCACGGGACCTTTAAATAAGGTAAAGCTGATTGGGGTCAACATTTTATACCCCAAGATCAAATTAAAGGTTAAATGGTTACCTGATTGACAGCTCAAAGTATAAAAATTATATTAGCGAAAATGTGTAACGATTTATTTAACAAGTCTAATTTGAATGCAGGCAGAATCAATATGAGTACAACTGGAGAATAAACACATTAAAAATAATGTGACGGACGCGTTCCCGACTCGCTCTCTGTTTGCGTTTCTCCAGAAGGAGCGGAAAAGTGTCTGCTAGAACGAGAGGAAGCTTTCAGACAGGAGTGTAATCAGACGGCTGGAGTTGCGCTTTACTGGTCCGTGTCGCTCTGAAACTTTCATTAACTTCCTGTGTACCTCAATTACTCAAATTACCCCCCTACACACTCGTTTACCATTTTCAATTTGCGAAAGCCCATGAAATGCAAATGATATTGCTATTAGCATGCATGCAATTGAACACAGGGAGAGTTTTTGCTGGGAAAACTCTTTAGGAGAGCAGTCAGATTGTGTTTGCCTTTGTTTTTTCTCTCAAGTCAAGGGAAATGTGGGTTTAGTCATGAATGCTGTAAAAATGCTAGCCACCAGACTATGCTAATCAACACTATATTTCGATTTGCTTATATTAAGTGATGGTGGCACGGTGGCTCAGTGGTTAGCACTGTCGCCAGGCAGCAAGAAGGTCGCTGGTTCGAGACCCGGATGGGCCAGTTGGCATTTCTGTGTGGAGTTTGCATGTTCTCCCCGTGTTAGTGTGGGTTGCCTCCGGGTGTTCCAGTTTCCCCCACAGTCTAAACCAGGGATGGGAAAACTCGATCCTGGAGGGCCGGTGTCCTGCATAGTTTTGCGCCAACCCTAATCAAACACACCTGCCTGTAGCTTTCTAGTGATCTTGAAGACACTAATTAGGGTGTTCAGGTGTGTTTGATTAGTGTTGGAGCAAAACTCTGCAGGGGGACCGGCCCTCGAGGATCGAGTTTGCCCATGCCTGGTCTAAACACATGTTAGTCTGTAACAGTCTGTAATCCTGATACCATTGGCCAGATCAAGCTGGTCCTCCTTGCTGTTGCTCCCACGACAAAAAAAAAAACGACTGGACATTAAAAATATCACTTTAACATATTTGTGTTTATTTCTGTATTAGTGATCATGACCGCGAACGAAACGTTCTTTTTAACGTGATCTTCTAAGTGAACCAGTTGAACTAATTCAACAAATCGAACTGAATCATTTGAACAGAATTATTTCAAACCAATACATACAAAGTTATTCAGTTATTAGAATAGTATAATGGGATCAGATTTGAGAACTGATAATACTGAACATGCATGATTTAGCAGATGGTGAACCGAACACCGAACAGTATATGACAGTCTGCTGTGACTGAACTAAACTTAACAACTGCAGCACGGGTAAACCAAAGGCTTAAATGAGAGGCTCAGGCGAAACGTAAGTTTATGTATGTCGAGTCCAAACATTGGAGAAATGTCACGAAAGATCCAGTTCGAGTTAAAGATCCGAACTTCCCATCACTACTGTGTATCTAACCCCAGAAGCAGTCTTGCACACATTGTACTTAGGGCTGCTATCTTGTGGGCTGTTGTATTTGAATTTGAGGATGGGTAGATGTAACGGTAGATGATAGTGTTCATATGTCCTAAGATACAGGTTTTAAAAAATGTATCTTTGGTTGAGTTTTTATTATACAACATGTATTCTGATGATTTTGAATCTTGCACCTAACAAATATCTAAAACGAATACTGAAACTAATAAAAACTAAACTAAGACTAAGCAAATTCAAAATAGAAATCTACTAAAAACTAGCAAATTTACCTAAAAAAACCTAATTAAACTGAATTTGAAAACAAAGTCAAAACAAAATAAAAACTAAACTAATGAAAAATCTTACACTGTTATAACCTTGAATTGTACATTAGTTGCTGATGACCAAAAGCATGATCACAGTCTTGTGTGAAGGGAGCATGCCTTTATCAATGCAGTACCTGGCAGACGGAGGTTTCGGGATCACAAGAGTCGCTGTGCCCATTGCACTGGCACCGAACGCAGCTGCCAAAACCAGCCCGGGACGCAGATCCACCAGCCAGAACTGAGAGCCTGTAGAACCCGGCAGCACACTCCTGCACAACACACATTAACACATTCATTCAACACTGTACAACACCATTGCAAATTCAGTAGCAGTTTTCCACACAATATATAATGTATTGGGCACGCGTAGGGCAAACGAAAACACCCGAGCTGTTTTAGTTTCTGTCAGCTTTGTGTTTTTGACTGTTTGGCGCCATTTTGTGTCTGAATAATGCACAGGTTAGTGCATACTCCATCAGCTGTTTTAGTTTCTGTCAGCTTTGTGTTTTTGACTGTTTGTC
>NC_079454.1:2857997-2950497 GCF_903798145.1 Danio aesculapii
TTGACTGGTGGATCTATACCAGAGCATAGTCTAAACATAACCAGAACATAGCTTGAATATTATTTGAACATAACCAGGACATAGACCTTATTTATAATGTGACCATAACAAGAACATAGCCTTAACATAACCTGAATATAACTTAAACATAACCAGAATATGAGCAGAACATAAACAGAACATAACTTGAACATAGCCAGAACATAGTCTTAATATAACCAGAACATAACCTGAATATAGCTTAAACATAACCAGAATATGACCTGAAAATAACCAGAACATATCCTGAACATAACCAGAAAATAGCCTGAATATAACCTAAACAGAACTAAAATGTGACCTGAATATAACCACAACACAACTTGAAATATATCTTGAACATGACCAGAACATAGCCTTAGTATAAAATAAACATAACCAGATCAACACATCAATATAACTTGAACATAACAAAAACAGAACCAGTACATAACCAGAACACAACCAGCTCATAGCTTCAATATAACTTGAAAATAACCTTAACATAACCAGAACATAACCTAAATTTAACCAGAACATAACCAGTACATAACCAAAACATAGCCTATAAATTACTTGAACATAACCAGAATACAACCAGATGATAGCCTCAATATAACGTGAACAAAAACTGAACATAGCCAGAACATAGCCTAAATATTACTTGAACATAGCCAGAAAATACCCTAATTATTACTTGAACATAACCAGAACATAGCCTTAATATAACTTGAATACAGTTTATCCAGAAAATCACCTGAACAAAACTTAAATATAACTTGATTATAATCAGAACATAGTCTTAAATTAAAACAAACATAACCTGAATGTAATTTGACCATAACAAGAACGTAGCCTTAATATAACTTGAACATAACCAGAGCATAACCTGAACATAACCTAAATATAACTTGAACATAACTAGATCATAGCCATAATATAACTTGAATATATTAAGAACATAACCTGAACATAGCCTAAAAATAACTCTAACATAACTAGATCATAGCCTTAATATAACTTGAACATAACCAGAGCATAACCTAAATATAACTCGAACATAACTAGATCATAGCCTTAATATAACATGAATATATCCAAAACATAACTTGAACATAGCCTAAATATAACTCAAACATAACTAGATCATAGCCGTAATATAACTTCAATATGTCCAGAACATAACCTGAACAAAACTTGAAAATTACCAGAGCAGAACCGATCCTGAACATAACCAGAACATAGCCTGAAAATAACTGGAACATACACATGTATCGCATCAGAAATATGTATGTGTATCTCACAGCTGGCTTTGTGCAACAGGCCTGAGTTTCAGCTGTGATTTGACTGCTGTCTAAAGTGGATGTTCTTGTGTTTCAGAGAAGGTTTACCTGCTGTGCCTCATGACGTTGCCGTGCGAAGCCTTTATTAAGATATATTCCACATGAAACAGAACGTCCATGAAGTCCTCTCGAGACATGGGCCTGTCATCCTTGTGTTTCCACTCGTGCTGCGAAACATCATTCACACTGTTTACTGGGGTGCGGGAGGTCAGGTCAATCAAACACTCGAATGAGTGAGGCACTGTGTGGGCGGGGCTTCTATGGGGTTATATTTGCGACACAATTCTGCTCACAAAAGCGCAGAATGTCTTGTTCCATATCCTCAACTTGGTGATACATACAGTAAACATACAGTAAACCTAGGGCTAGCTAGGGTTGTCTGCTAAATAATGATTGGATGGCTTGACTGCCAATCATAATACAGGCAGAAGTAAACAATATCGCCACAATGCCACTTTAGCTAAAAAAAGACAATATAATTAGACAATGTTTCAACCTACAAGGTCAAGAAGTCACGTAGGAAATATAAGAGAACCCTAGATATAGGCTGCATCCAAAATCTACATTAGAATTTGACTTTACTACACGACTGTAAGAAAAGTATGTTCTATATAGTATGAATGTGAGTATGAATGGAATTGAGACATGTTACATCTGAACTTTCTCATAATCATGTGACGATCGATCACCTAAGCTTTTCACTCATCACAGCACACATGATGCTGATGATGTGACAATAAAAGTGATTTGATTTTGATTTGATTTACTCCCATTCATAAATCTTACTGGAAAAAGTACTGTAGGTAATTTCGGGTACTTCTTGCATATTGTTTTTCTAATATTATAAATTCAGACATACTACTCGGCTCGCATCCTGTTTTAAGTATGGAAGTATGCAACTTCAGTCAGTCATAGTCAAACTTCAAACTTATTTCTTGCATTACAGAAGAGGAAAATAAGACATAGGAGAGAATTATTCATTTTCACTAGTTACCATTGGGATGTGAAAATAAGGGATATGCCCACCATAATAAGGGATTCCCCCCGACCCCCTTAAAAAAAAATCCCCAAATTACTAAATATGTTCATTTGGAGCCGTTTCATTGTAAATAGACAGTTAAATGGTCAGTATTATGTTTTATTATTATTATTTGCAAAAGAAAAATTAAATAGTATAAATTAGCAGCAAATACGTTAGCAAACAGTTCAGATTATTAAAATTAAAAGCTATTATAATGAAATAGAATCAAGCTATCAAATCTCATTAGCCGTTTGTTCACTGTATAACTTACACATTCTGATTAAATAGCATCTCTTATTTATTTAGATTCTTTTCTTTTCATTACATTAAATAACAGGTGTCACTTTAAAAATGCACACATCTAAAGTTGTACTGAAAACTTTCGATTGCTTTCCTAACTTTTTATGCTCATTTAGGACGAAATTAGTTGTGTTTGAAAAAACCTAACAAGTTCCACATCTTTAGATATTATTATTATTAATTATGTGTATGTCTGTTCAAACACACACCAAAACCCAGACTTTCTCTCCGCTTTAAATCACGTGTACAGAATCCATTTAGATACATTTAATAAAGTAATGGTGGTTATACAACAATTTCCTATTTAGTATATTGTTAGTACTGTCAGTCTCTTCTCAAAATGTATTGTCCCTTTCTAGACAATTTTCACCCCAAAACTGAGTAAACACATCTGCAACAAGTCAATTTTCACGCTCAAGACATGATCTTTTGCATGTGGAATTGTATCTAAAGTATAACCCCATAGGTTTCAGCTTTGGCTCTCTGTGCTGATTGGCTCACCTCTGTAATGTCGATCTCGTGACGGGTCAGCTGGCCGATCTGAAGCGCGGGCATGTGTCGCACCATGACCTTGTCTTTATTCGGGCCACCCTTAATGATGACCTGCGGCTCGTATGAGGTGCGTCCCGTCTCCTCACGGGCTTCGTAGTATATGGCGTACCTTAGCTTACCACCATAGGCCGTTATCTGACGTAAACATAGGTTTTTAAGACGGATAGAGATAAAATATGCTTCTCAATCATCAAATCAGCATGATTTATGAAGGATCATGTGACACTGAAGACCAGAAAATGATTAATATATATATATATATATTTGAAAAAGGAAAAAATAATAATCATTTTGACTTCAACTATAGCTGACTGACCATGGAGCGCTTGAACTGTTTGGGCAGTCTCCAGTAGTATGGCTCGCTCAGCTGCTGCTGGACCACGTCTGCGGTGGCGATGATGTCTGGATGCTGGAAAGTGATGCCTGCCGTGGTCTCCTGATGTCCAGAACGGTCCACAAGAGGAAGAACAGTCTGCTCGGGCATCAGAGTCAGCTGCAGGACACAACAACACACGGTATTAGATTAGATTTCATTATATTACACTGCTGTCTGGAATACCGGATTCTGATTGGTCAGTCACAACATTCCAAGGTCTGCTATTCCCAGATAATAACCGCTGAATAACACAGACTCATCCAGGAACTGAGAACCAGTGAATGCGTTCACATCATCATCATCGTCGTTGTTGTTGTTGTTGTTGTTATTACTAACTACTACTACTACTACTATTATTATTATTATTATTATTATTATTATTGTTGTTATTTTTATTATTATTATTATTACTGTCATTATTATTATCATTACTATTACTACTACTAATATTATTACTATTTTTATTATTGATGTTATTATTATTATTATTACTGTTATTATCATCATCATTATTATTACTGTTAATATTATTACTATTATTATTATTATTATTATTATTATTACTATTATTATTATTATTATTATTACTATTATTATTATTATTATTATTATTACTATTATTATTATTATTATTACTATTATTACTATTATTATTATTATTATTACTATTATTATTATTATTATTATTATTGCTGCTGTTGTTATTATTATTAACCTTATTATTGTCAATACTGCTATTGTTATTATTATTATTATTATTATTATTATTGCTGTTGTTGTTATTATTATTAATGTTATTATTGTCAATACTGCTATTGTTATTATTATTATTATTATTATTATTATTATTTTACTTTTATTAATAATATTGTTATTATTATTATTATTATTATTATTATTACTGCTATTATTATTATTATTATTATTATGACTACTGCTTTTATTATTATTATTATTATTATTATTATTATTATTATTATTATTATTATTATTATTATTATTATTATTATTATTATTATTATTGCTGTTGTTGTTATTATTATTAATGTTATTATTGTCAATACTGCTATTGTTATTATTATTATTATTATTATTATTATTTTACTTTTATTAATAATATTGTTATTATTATTATTATTATTATTATTATTATTATTATTATTACTGCTATTATTATTATTATTATTATGACTACTGCTTTTATTATTATTATTATTATTATTATTATTATTATTATTATTATTATTATTATTATTATTATTATTATTATTATTATTATTATACCATGGGTTTCCTCCAGGTGCTCCGGTTTGCCCCACAAGTCCAAAGACATGATATAGGTGAATTGAATAAGCTAAATTGGTGTGGGTGTGTGTGTGTGTGAATGCAAAAGTGTATGGGTGTTTCCCAGTGATGGGTTGGGGCTGGAAGGGCATCCGCTGCGTAAAAAATATGCTGGATAAGTTGGCGGTTCATTCCGCTGTGGCGACCCCAGATTAATAAAGGGACTAAGCCGAAAAGAAAATGAATGAAGGAACAATAACTGTTTTTATTATTATTATTGTTTATTTATTTATTTTTCCATGTTTGAGAGTTGCAGGAAGTTTCTACATATCCATGGATTATTGTGAAGTCATTTTTAGCGCAGTAGAGATGTTTATTAAGTAAGCAGGGTAAATTGGGTATTTCAGCTCACACTGTTACACAAAACAATAATGTGTGTTTCAGCATCAGCATCTTTCAGGATTAGTTTCTGTGTGTGTGTGTGTGTGTGTGTGTGTGTGTGTGTGTGTGTGTGTGTGTGTGAGGATCCCCACCGGGCAGCTAAACTACCCTCGCAACATCAACACACACAATCTCACGACTCAGTGACTTAGAAAAAATCTCTGGTTTTCTCTTAAATGAGCTGAAGGATTGGAGAAACTCGCCTCCGACAGCAAACAAACTTTCACTTGTGGACCAAAGCCTCTGCTTAATTTCTGAGTGTGTGTGTGTGTGTGTGTGTGTGTGTGAGAGAGTGTGTGTGTGTGTGTGTGTGTGTGTTTGAGAGTGTGTTTAGTGTGTGTGTGTTTGTGGGTGTATTTTGTGTGTGTGTATATATATATGAGTGTGTGTGTGTGTGTTTGTGTGTATGTTTTGTATGTGTTGTTTGTGCATTTTGTGTGTGTTTGTTTCTATGTGTGTTTGTTTGTGTGTTTTGTGTGTATGTTTTGTGTGTGTTGTTTGTGCATTTTGTGTGTGTTTGTAACTATGTGTGTTTGTCTGTGTGTTTTGTGTGTGTGTTTGTTTGTTTTTATGTTTGTGTGTGTGTTTTGTATGTCTGTGTTTTGTGTGTATGTGTTTGTGTTAGTTTTTGTGTGTGTCTGTGTTTGTGTGTTTGTTTTGTGTGCTTTTGAGTGTATGTTTATGTGTGTGTGTTTGTGTGTTTATGTCTGTTTTGTGTGTGTGCTTGTCAGTGTCTGTTTTTTGTGTGTGTGTTTTGTGCGTGTTTGTGTATGTTTGTGTGTGTGTGGTTATGTCTGTTTATGTGTTTTTTATTTTGTTTGTGTGTATGTGGTTTTGTGAACTTGTGTATGTGTGTGTGTGTGTGTGAGTGTGTTTTGTTGTGTGCAGGTTTTGTGTGTGTGTGTGTGTGTTCTGAGCAGTCTGTCTCTTATTAAACACAAACACTCTGTCCGTCAGCGATGTGTATCTGTGTCTCCGTCACTCCTGCACTGCTGTGAATATAAGGCTGATGGAGAACCACAGCGCAGAGGCACTTGATATTTATTCATATTTACTGTTTCCCTGGTAACCGGAGCATCTCAGCCCAACTCGGGACCTCAAGATGATTGAGAAAGCCATCAAAACAAACACAAGCAGATTTACCTGTGTCCATCATCACACACACACACACACACACACACACTTGGTAATTTTGACCACTAATTTCGGTGAAAAATATGAATGTCAAGCATATTGTTTATTAGGGGAAGCCACAGCAGAATGAACCGCCAACTATTCCAACATGTTTTACGCAGCGGATATCCTTCCAGCTGCAACCCAGTACTGGGAAACACTCACATTCTCACACACACTCATACACTATGGCCAATTTCATTCATTCATTCATTCATTCATTCATTCATTTTCTTTTCAACTTAGTCTCTTTTATAATCCGGGGTTACCACAGCGGAATGAACCACCAACTTATCCAGCACATGTTTTACGCAGCGGATGTCCTTCCAGCCGCAACCCATCTCTGGGAAACATCCATACACTCTCATTCACACACATACACTATAGACAATTTAGCCTTGCCAATTCACCTGTACCGCATGTGTTTGGACTGTGGGGGGAAACCGGAGCACCCGGAGGAAACCCACGCCAACACAGGGAGAACATGCAAACTCCACACAGAAACGCCAACTGACCCAGCTGGGACTCAAACCAGCGACCTTCTTGCCATGAGGCGACAGGGCTAACCACTGAGCTGCCACACCACCCATGTTGTTTTTTATTTTATTAAATTATTAGCAGGGTGAATCATTTTGCCTTCAACTGTTTATATTTCATGTATGAGTCTTGGTACAGTAGGTGTCTTTTTAGTAAGTGCCATGGTGAAATTCATAAAATACTACTGTACTCGTATTTTTTGTTTGCTTTTACAAGAATTTCGTTTTAAATATGTTATTTATTTATAAGTATAATGCCTATTTAAACATTAGTTTCAATGATTTGAGCAGCAAATGTGAGCTCCAGGGCGTCAGCAGCTCTTCATTGCTCATCTACCCCACAGAGAGCAGCCTTAACACGGACACTTCATCTGGAATCTACTGCTGACTCTGAGGTGTGCCTCTACAGCGGTTCAACATGAGATCAAATTTGTTTTGGGTCAGTCTGTCAATAATCTTGTGCGCATTTTTGCGCGCGTGTGTGTGTGTGTGTGTGTTTTTGCATGCGTGTTTGTTTGTGAGTGTGAGATAATGAGTGTGAGTTTTTGTGTGTGTTTTTGCATGAGTGTGTGTGTGAGTGTTTGTGTGTGTGAGAGAATGAGTGTGAGTTTTTGTGTGTGTTTTTGCATGAGTGTGTGTGTGAGATTCTGTGTGTGTGTGTGTGTGTGTTTGTGTGTTCATGTTTTGTGTGTTTTTGCATGAGTGTGTGTGTGAGATTGTGTGTGTGTGTTTGTGTGTGCATGTTTTGTGTGTGTTTGCATGCGTGTTTCTGTGTGTGTGTATTTGTTCGTGTGTGCATATTTGTGTGTATGCGTGTGTGTTTAAGCTATTTTCAACGAGAGCAGCCTTAACACGGACACTTCTGGAATCTACTGCTGACTCTGAGCTGTGCCTCTACAGCGGTTCAACATGAGATCAAATTTGCTTTGGGTCAGTCTGTCAATAATCTTGTGTGTGTGTTTTTGCGTGTGTGTGTTTTTTTTCTGTGTGCGTGTGTGTGTTTTTCCGTGTGTCTGTTTGTGTGTGTGTGTGTGTGTGTGTGTGTGCGCGCGTTTGTTTTTGTGTGTGTGAGAGAAAGAGTGTGTGTTTTTGTGTGTGTTTGTGCGTGTTTTTTGTGTGCATGTTTGTGTGACATTCACAAAATACCACTGTACTCTTATTTTTTTACAAAAGGATTTACTCAGCTGTAAAACAGTCAAGTGTTCACTAGCGTATTTGTGTGTGCGTGTATGTTTGTGTATGTGTGTGTGCATGCATATATGTATGTATGCATGCGTGGATGTATGTGTGTGTATGTGTGTTTGTATGTCTGCATTTATGTGCAAGAGTATACATGTTGTGTGTGTGTGTGTGTGTGTTTGTATGTCTGCATTTATGTCCAAGGGTATACATGTTGTGTGTGTGTGTGTGTGTGTGTGTGTGCTCTTACCCTCATCCGGATGAGTCCTGTGGCCTCTGTACAGGAGCTGCTCAAGCCAAAGCAGTAGCAGCGACTGCAGCCCAGAGGATTCCTGTGATTGAGGCCGAACGAGCCGCTCTTACAGCGCTCACACTTCTGGCCCTCCACGTTAGCCTGAACACACAACCATCAACAATCAGACGCTCTCGCTAAAACACTCAAGCTCATATATTCATCACAAACACTGCATAACTGACACACAAATAAACATAACTCCAGTTAAAGAGGACGTACACTGCAGTAATAAAAGTCTTGTTTCCAGTCAAAATAACTAAAAATTCTTAAATTAAGAAGCAAAACACAACGGGCTCCAATTTATTGATCAAAGGCGCACAGTCTAAAAAGCATTAACGGCATGTCCGAATCCACTTTTGCTATTTTAATGACAAAATTGTCACGGCCGGGCCTTAAACCCGGGTCTCTGGTGTGGAGACTGGTGTGAGCACCACTGAGCCACAGGGGTAGTTGAGTGGGACCCAAACGAAAACACTCAAAGAGGGAATCTAGAAAAAAAGTCAACTTAGATTCTTCTCAAAAAAATGAGGTAGCAAAACAGACTTAAGTTCTTCTCAGAATGAGGAATACAAAATAGTTTAACAGTATAATAAACATGTAAAGAAAACTCCACGAGGGGAGAAAACAAATAGACATTAAGGCAACCAGCAACAGCAAAATAAAACAGTCTTACTAGACGTAGCTCAGGACATCAAGGGAACGCAAGGCAAGTACAACAGGGATGACTCAAAAACCGAGTGAGGAACACAGACAAAGTGACAACTTAAATACACAGGCTGGAACAAGTCACAGGTGATCAAACTTAAAGTAAACAAGGACACACAAGGAAGAACAAAGGTAGAGGGGAAACACGGGGACCTCTAGGGGAATGGAGACAAAGTGCAGGATGGTGACAGAAAGAATACGCTCTGTGCCCCGACCCATGGTCTAACAGGGTTGAGCTTATTCTCTTAATGAGCTCTGGGTGTGTTTTGAGCATAACGTGCATTAAACTAATCAGAGTCTCATCTCTCATTCCCTTTAAGAGTCAGTTGCATCAAGCCATAGTGCATTTGCTATTTACATGGCGGACTCTGTAAGTGTAAAAACTGAACACTTCACTAGAGAGAAAACAGTTAAACAGAGCATCTGCAGCGCGAGGATAAAGAACGAGCCTCCTCCATTCAGCCTCTTTACTTTCACTCTTTACTTTACTCTTTAATTTACTACTTTTCATTGGTGGAGTAAGGAAACTGAAGACATCCACTAGCTTACATATTTAATTTAGTTTGTTAAGCGCAAATATTTATTTCAAACTATTTCTAAACTCAGTTCCAATTGGAATAAATGAATAAATGAGCAATAATAATGAAGTGTGGTCAAAACACTGAGTTATATCCAAACACACGTCCTGTTCTTATGCCCCATATGGTGATGCAGACGTCTCCAAAACACCACAGGTGGACAAATCAGAACTTGTTTTTATTAAAACAAATATAAATCTGCATATAATAACTCATATTGATAATAATATTAACATTATACTCAGGGCTTAATTTGTGCCGGAACACGCCGGATCCAGCACCTCTGAAATCTGGCACCTCATTTTACCGATCCCCCTCCTCAACCGCCCTCCTCTCCCATCCGCTGTTCACTTTCACTTTCCTCCGCGACTCCCCAGCCCTCTTCACTTTAGTCCGAGACACCCTTCGCCATCTAACGCCCCGCCACCCCCGTCCTCACTTTATTCCACGACAACCCACCCCGCCCCCCTCCCCCCCCGCTCTCAACTTTCGTGTGCGACATCTCCACATCTTCAGATAACATGCTGGATCCATTACCACGATCTGTTCCGGGACCTCGCAATTTACAAATTAAGCACTGATTATACTAATGCAAACTGTCATGAATAAACTGAAAAAGCCCCCCGAGGTGAAGAAGGCATGGAGGCAGTAGTTTATTTATTTTTGTAATTTTAATTTTATGTAACATTTTAATCCTTTAATTGTTTTCATCTGTAAAGATATTTGTGTGTTGCTGTACATCCTGTGTGTATTAAGCAATGTGTAAGCATTTGGACACAGGAGCATAACTATCGCGCTCTGCGCTGGACTTTAGAGCAGCTTTTAGTTGGTCAATAGTGCGGTCTATTTCACTTGCTCAAAATAGCAACACACCAACAATGCGCCTTAACATGACTCCTTTTTAGACCAGCACACTCATGAGTCCACAAAGTGGTGCAAATGGATTTACTATTTAAACAACTTTTCAGTAGTTAACACTTAGATATTGCTTGATAATAATAGCAGGTTTGGCATGCTGTCCCAGGAGAGAACCCTGAGCTCAGATATAATTGAGCCCAGTGCTCCCGCCTGGTCGACAAGCATTTAAAGGGAATACGAGAGCAGGTAGTTCTCGAGAGCTCCTCTGGTAAAGGAGGAAAGGGAAAGATGGGGTGGATGGGGGTTTCTTCGGAAAATGAAGATAAGGGAGTAGTTTTAGACAGGCTGCTTACGAGTTTGGATTAATCTGATTGGCTTACTATTGATTGTAAATGAGAGACCAGCTGCGATCAATCATATCACGAGCTCCTCTTAAAATTAGTTTGTGAAACTTCACTGTGCAAAACATGAAAATTACAGTTGCGCTGGCCTAAAAATAGCAACAAATCACGCCAAACACATCTTGCGCCTATTTGTGCCGGGTGTATGATAGGGCCCATTGTCTTTTTTTTTCAGAAATAATGAGTCAAAATTAAGTGTATGTTGCATATATGACAGGTATTTTGCATATCTGAAATCCAAACATGAAGTTGTGTGTCATATGTAATTTGCATATACTGTTTAACAGAGAGCAGATTTTTATCAACACATTTCTAATCATAATAGCTTTACTAAGTCATTTCTAATAACTGATTTCTTTTATCTTTGCCATGATGACAGTAAATAATATTAGACTGGATATTTTTCAGGATAGTATTCAGCTTAAAGTCACATAAAGGCTTAACTGGGTTAATTAGGTTAACTAGGCAAGTCATTGTATAACAGTGGTTTGTTCTGTAGATAATGTAAAACATATTTTAAGGGGGCTAATAATATTGACCTTAAAATGTGCTTTAAACAATAAAAACTGCTTTTATTCTGGCCAAAATAAAACAAATAAGACTTTCTGCATAAGAAAAAATATTATAGAAAATACTGTGAAAAATTCCTTGCTCTGTTAAACATCATTTGGGAAATATTTAATAAAGAAAGAAAATAAATATTCACTGGAGGGCGAATAATCGTGACAACTGTATTTCCATATATCAGATATCCATATGGGAGGTGGTTCGGTACCTTGCATGAGCACTGTCCGCTTCTGTCTGCACATGCGCAGAGGCCCGACTCTGTATCGCAGGTGTCCAGCGATGAGCCTGCTGGAGAGCACTGGCAGGAAATGCATTGTGGAAAATCTCTGTATCCCAGCTTACACTCGTCGCATTTCTCCCCCCTGAACTGCTCTCGGCACATACAGCAGCCGGTGTTTAGGTTACACTGCTGCGCCACAGACCCCAGTGCATTACAGCCACACGGCTACAGAGAAACAGAAACACATGCATTATTTATATTATATTACATTATATTATGTTACACACCACAAACATAAAACAGCTTCCACGGCTTCCTGTTAACCGTTTACTGAAAATGAAGATCTATTCAGAACCACTGAGGCATTTTCAGTCGGATACAGGAAACACTAGTCTCACTTAATGGAAAATGAAATAATAATGCAGTTCTGGGCACTGCCCTCGGCTCTTCCTAGCTTAAGGCGTAAACGTTTGCATTGAGGTTGAGAATAACTCTTCTTCCTCTGCACCTTTTACCTGCGGGGTACCTCAAGGCTCTATTTCAGGCCCGTTTTCATTGCACAGGATATGTGCTCCTGTTCACTGTTGTGTTTCAGGAATAAAACATCTCATTCTGTTGCCATGTTAGACTGCTCTATCTCCCACTAACACCGAGTAATGTCTCACGGTCTTACCATTTGGGGTCAGTAAAAGCATTTGGGAAGTTTTATCAGAGAATGCTGCTTTAAAGCGAGACACTGCAGGTAAAACACACAGTTCATCACACTTTTTTCATGCACCTTTAAAAAAAAAAGCTTCTTTTTATGCAGTTTTGTCTTGTTTTTTTTTACGGTTTATTTGCATTTCAGAATTTTTAGTCTTTAGATTTTAAATATACAATAAAAAAATAAATAAATCAATAAATTTCCTCATGCAATAAGCGGTAACACTTTATAAAAACTACACACTGCCATCTGTTAAGCATTAGCAAACAGTTAGTTCACTATTTGTTAAGCATTAACTCTACATTAATAGATGCTAGTAAGCAGTTCATAAATACATCTATAAACACGTCTTCTAGACTTGTAAGCACATGTATAATGTGCTTAATTATTGTATTTTCATACTTTATTATTATTGTTCATTACTAAATTCAGTATTACATTATTTACAAGCCAATTGTATTTAGGAGTAGTTGGTGGCTTTTAGTATCATTCAGAATGAGTTAGTAAATGACTAATAAACTATTCAAATCAACATTTATATATGTGATTATTCAGGCATATACAGTAGTAATGGTTACTTTGGATGTTAATGAATGCTTTATTAATTTAACTGCATCCAGTTTTGTGACCTAATCTAAAGTGAGGACTATTAATGCTTTATAAATAAAGTATCAAATGAACAATTTTGTAATCTTATCTAAAAAAATTAAATTACTGTAAACTTTAAACATTGCTGAATAACAGGAGTGTCAAAATATTCAGTTGAAGTCAGAATTATTAGCCCCTCTGAATTATTGGCCCCCTTGTTTATTTTTCACTTCTATACAGCTTAAAGTGACATTCAAAGGCTTAACTAGGTTAATTAGGTTAACTAGGCAGGTTAGGGTAATTAGGCAAGTTATTGTATAATGATGGTTTGTTCTGTAGACGATCGGAAAAATACAGTATATAGCTTAAAGGGGCTAATAATATTGACCTTAAAATGGTTTTTAAAAAATTAAAAACTGCTTTTATTCTAGCCAAAATAAAACAAATAAGACTTTCTCCAGAAGAAAAAATATTATCAGACATACTGTAAAAATTTCCTTACTCATTTCTTACTCATTACTCATTTCCTTATATCATTTGGAAAATATTTTAAAAAGAAAAAAAAAAAGGGGGGGCCAATAATTCTGACTTCAACTGTATACACACACACACACACACACACACACACACACACACACACACACACACACACACACACACACACACACATTACAAAGGGATGTGTTTATACACAATTTGCCTTATGCTTATTCGTAAATAAAATTCTTTTTTTTCTTCCAAAATTATGAAAAATATTCATTTTTTCTGGCTGTTTGTTGCATTTTCTTAATTATGCAATGATAAAAGGTGATTCACCAAATCCCCTCTGTAAAAACCAATGTCAAAAAAAGCAAAACTCTTCTTCCTCTGCACCTTTTACCTGCGGGGTACCTCCAGGCTCTATTTCAGGCCCGTTTTCATTGCGCAGGATATGTGCTCCTGTTCACTGCTGTATTTCAGGAATAAAACATCTCATTCTGTTGCCATGTTAGACCGCTCTATCTCCCACTAACACTGAGTAATGTCTTACAATCTGTGCTTGTCATATGGGGTCAGTAAAAGTTGAAAATCAACCATTTGGGAAGTTTCATTAGAGACTGCTGCGTTAAAACAAGACACTGGGGGCAAAATCACAGTTATTTCATGCATCTTGTCACGCATTTTTATCCTTTAGTAAAGTATTTTAGTCTAATGTAAAGAAAACGCAGGTGTTTTTTGTGGAATTTCAAAAAATGTTGTCTGTAGCTTTTTGTTAAATTTTTATTTATTTAATTATTATTTTTTTTTTTCAGGGTTTTCACCTTTAATTGATAGGACAGTTGAGAGTATTGACAGGAAAGTGCGGGGAGCAGAGAGAGGGGAAGGATTGGCATAAGACCACGAGGCAGGACTCAAACTCGGGTCGCCATGAGCACCAGAGCACATTTGTCACGTCTGCTGTAGTGCCATCTTGTGGTCTTCTAGACACTAGTTGTGTTGTGGTTTTTGTTCCTGTTTTGTGGTTCACGTGATCACTAATAGTTTCCAGCTGTCTGTCATTGTCTAATTAGTGTTGTCTTTTATAAGCTTTGTTAGTTTGCCTTTGGATTTTTGCTGTTTGCTTGTGCACTCTGTTCACACGATTCTGTTTTGTCTGGCTCTTATACGGTCCTAGTCTGCTCACTGACTCATCGTTTTGGTTTGTTTGTTGTTTACTTTGTTTATTGTTTTGTACTTTTGGTCTCTGTTGGATTTTTGTACCTGGCCTGTCCCCTTATTTCTTATTAAAACTTCAATTGCTGCACTTGGATATATCTTGTATTTTTGTAAGCCCACCGTGACAGCATGTGTCGACACACTAACCACTACACCACTGGCACCGGTAGCTTTACGCCACATATTTAATTACACCACATATTTTAAAATATATTACATATATTAATATATATTTCAAAAATAGTAAATAAGCATAAATCTCTACTTCAGCAGCATTTAAATTTGCCTTATATGCAATCAGAATTTGATCATATAGAATTGTTTTCAAAATGATGAAAAGTATTAGCTCTTCCTGGATGTCCCGCAGTATTTTCTTAATGATAAAAGGCGATTCACATGTTCCTCGCTGTAAAAATCAGATGTCAAAAATACCTCAAGGCTGGATATCAACCATTTGGAAAGTTTTATCAGATTGATTGCTGCCTTAAATATATTTAGTTTACATATGTTCATGCATTTTTGGCTTTTAATTAAGGGTTTATTAGTCTAATAGTCTAAAGATTGGTGCATTTATTAACTACTATATACAGTGGAGGAAAAAAGTGTAAGTATGGCAGCTTAAAGACGGCTCTCATATGAAGAGAGTATGAAGTCACATGCCATGCTCAGGTGTGAGTTTCTCACAGACTTCAACAGAGTGTAGAAATCTTGATGGCTCTGTGGGTCTCGTCTATCAAATCTGATCTTTATTTTGTATTTTCTATTGGATTTGCATCAGGTGATTGGCTGGGCCATTCTACAGCTTGATTTTCTTCCTCTGAAAGCATCTGAGAGTCTCCTTGGCTGTGTTTTGGATCATTGTCTTGCTGAAATGTCCACCCTGGTTTCATCTTCATCCTCCTGCTAATGTAGATGTTGGACTGAAGCAGTTGATGTTCATTTACACTGAGGAAGAGCAGAGGGTTCCTGAAGAACTACTGAGAGATTTCAGCTGCTGTCTGGGCTTTCACTGCCAAACTACACCTCCCTTTCTTCATGTGTTCAATACTTTTACTCTGCGTCATTAAAATGTATTACACATAACTTCATTTATAAACTAATTAGACTTGTTTTCTTTTCATATAAGGATTTCTTTTGTTCATCAAAATCAAGTCAATGGCACCTTTAGAAATATGCGTTTCTGAGAAAAATGGTGACGTGTTCAATACTTATTTCCCCCACTGTATATATAACAATAAGAAGCATACATTTTGACTTCATGGCAACTTTAAATTACAACTGAGATGCATGATAAGTACTTTTAAGCCCAAATTTATGCTATTATTTATTATTTTTAACTTTTAAGTCAATCGTTAGAGTAAATCTCAGATGCTTGATAGCTATGGGCCTTGGCTCCAGCACAGTTTTTCTCCTTTTTCCTGATTTCCCCTCTCCTCTTCCCTTCTCTCAGTGTTCTGTGTGCTTTGACTCTGAGTAATAATAATGAAGTTGTCCAGAATAAACACAGGACAGATGAGCGCACCTTGCAGCCCGTGCTGATGTCGTGACCCCAGTGGTTGGGCGCACATTTGTCACATCGCTCTCCCACGGTGTTGGGCGGACAGATACACTGGCCCGTGCTGGCGTCGCAGTTATTTCCCACATGGGCACACTGGCACGCTGAGAGACAAGACAGACAGAAACACAGAGCAGGTTAATTGCGGAGCGCAGCTGAGCACCTGCTGTAAATGTCAGCGCGCTGCTGTGGTAAAATCAGCCAGACATTCACACCCCGTCCTGACGGAGAATTACATTCACTCTGATCAAATGAAGACTGTAGCGCACACGGGTCAGGCTTGTTGACACACTCACTGAAACGCCAGCTCAAATCTGATTGGCTGCTGAAAATAGGCTTTGCTCTTGTCACTCCTGGCTCAAGCTTGAGCGGGCCAATAGTGATGCAAGGATTTTTGGAGGGAATTTTCTTTTTCAGAGTTTTCTTTTTTCTAACACCTCCATTGCATCCAGACAGTGTTAGCTATTTGATAAATGTAGCTACTCTATTAAAATGTAGATTAACTACACTAAAAGCTACCCCCTGGGAAATGTAGCAAGCTAAGCTAAAAGCTACTTGGCAAAAGTAGCTTAGCAACATCTAATTAGCAATTTTCATTTTTAAATTGAAGCAATTAAACCCAAGTCAATCACATCTTCAGATCAATAAATCTGTCAATGAAGCATATGAGGGAGAATTATTCAGTTCAGTTATTTACTGCATATAATATGCTGACTAAACAGAAACAAATGATAGTTTACAGCAGCTAAAACAAAATAAATCCAATCAAACCTGGTGTTACACATTTGAAATACTATAGTAATTTATAGTAAAAGGAAATATTTGGAAATGAGCATTATATTGTTTATATATTTACAACTCTTCATTAATAAATTACACTACATAATGTAGTATCATTAGTAGGCCCACACGGAATCTGCGCGCGCAGAATTCCACAGATTTCCGCAGATTTTTAGTCCATCATTAAATGTGTTTATTTGCTTGAGTAAAGGTGTGTAAATCTATATTTATTCAGTTTTTAAATTAATTACAGTAATATTATTGACTAATATAAAAATGTTCATCTGATTTATGTACAATACAGTGTGTACAGTAATGTTTTCTGTCTTTTAGTAGATATATTATATGAGAGACTTGCTTTGTTTACCAAATAAAGTGAATCGAATTGGATTTGCATTGTAAACATTAAATAAAAGTTAAGATATTATTTTTTATTTCACATATTAAGGTTTTAGTTATGAGACTCCCAAAATAATTCAGCAGAAATCCGTAGATGTTTACCAAAATTCTCCGCAGAAATAGCAAAAAACGTCCGCAGATTCCGTTTGGCCCTGATTCATTAGTGACTATCATGAACTAATAGTAATTACCATAGTAAACTTTAGCCTTTACTACAGTAAACTATATATAAATTACTAAAGTATTTTTTGAGCACAGCATCAGAATTAAAGTTATTGCGTCTTAACATATACTGTACTTCTTGAGATATGGTCACAAGGAATCCTGCTTCAGAAATAACTCCTCCCCCTCAGTCATCCTTCCATCAAGCAAGTTTCTCGTGTTAGCCTAATTGGTTGACGACGTCACTGACCGGAGCGAGAGGTGGCAGTAATGCACCAAAATTTTGTTGTTGACCACCATAAAACAGGAAGAAGAGTTCGTCATACTTGACATCATATGGATTTACTTTCATTAGCTAGACACCGGCCTCACAGCTCTGTGAATGTCAGTGCCATCACTTATTGATCCGCGATCGGTAAATGTAGCTTGTGTGGATGCTACTGCACTACTTGACTAATAAAATAGCTTCGCTACTGAAAAGCTATTCGATTTAGAAAGTAGCGACGCTACCGCCACTCTACTGAGAAATGTAGTTAAGCTACTGCCCAACACTGGTATGTTATAAAGTCACCCATGAGAGTTACGATCATGTGGCAAAAGTATATGCCCTCTTGTGAAATTTGAATACTTTCTCAAATATTTCCTATGTGATGTTTATGGGAGCAATGACATTTTCACAGTATTTTACAGTGTCTGAGAAAGCTTAACACGCTGCAATTTAAGACAACACATTCAATTACAAAAAACAATCGGTTTGACAGCACACGTGTTGCATTTTCTCACTATGCAAACATATTAAGAATGCACTCTGCAAATTCTCACAATGCAAACAAATGGCTGTATTTTCTCACAACACATGCTAATAGCACATCGAAAATGTTTCAAGGGGACCCATAAATGGGACGGACCTAGCTGGGATTTGTTTATTGTACTATGACTATTGCTCAGTTAAGTTTTTTGTTTATTTTAACATCCTGATTACATCATTCCCTTGATTTTTGTATATTATTAGCTTCAATAACCATCGCTGTGTCCGAAATCACATACTTCCATATTATATAGTACACCAAAACCCCAAGTAGCCGAGTGCCCGAATTCGTATGATTTGAAAAACAGTATGCGAGAAGTACCCGGATGACAACTACTTCTGGCAAGATTCTGGATGTAGTACGTCAGAGTTTCTTTCATACTACTGACATACATACAGTATAGAATGTACCTTTCTAACAGCCGAGTAGTACGAGTAGTACATAACCTAAATAGATGGGTTTGTCATGTTTCAGAGATGCCTTGAAACATTTCCATTTTGTTGTGAGCTACTTGCATGTGTTGTGAGAAAATGCAGTGTTTTTTTTGTTTGCACTGCGAGAGTTTGCAAGACATATGCTGTCAAGGCGATGAGGATTATTTCTTAATTTGCTGGGGTTTTTTGTGATTGCATGTGCTTTTTAAAATTACAGTGTGTTAAGCTTTCTTGGCCATCATAGTATTTACTATATTACGTGTCGTGGTGCAGTCTTACGTGTGCATCCTCCCTCCTGGAAGCTGAAGTGTCCAGCAGCACAGCGGTCACACTTCTGTCCTGTGACACCAGGTTGGCAACGGCACTGCCCGCTCTCGTCACAGTCAAACGACTTGGAGCCGAAAGAGTTGCAGTGGCATGGGACGCAGCCGAGAGCGCCCTGCAGGTGAGAGCCAGCCTGAACACACACACACACAGAGCACACACAATCAGGAGCAGCGCACGGTTTAATATGAGGGTTGAGTTTAACTAAACTAAGATACAGTAAACTAAAGTAAACTAAGATATGATAAACTAAAGGTAAACTAAATCAAAATATGATAAACTACACTAAGATACGATAAACTAAACTAAAATACAATAAACTAAATTAAAATACGATAAACTAAACAAAGATACGATAAACTAAGCTAAACTAAAATGCGATAAAGTTAACTAAGATAAACTAAGCTGAACTAAACAAAGATACGATAAACTAAGCTAAACTAAAATGCGATAAAGCTAACTAAGATAAACTAAGCTGAACTAAACAAAGATACGATAAACTAAGCTAAACTAAAATGCGATAAAGTTAACTAAGATAAACTAAGCTGAACTAAACAAAGATACGATAAACTAAGCTAAACTAAAATGCGATAAAGCTAACTAAGATAAACTAAGCTGACCTAAACAAAGATATGATAAACTAAGCTAAACTAAAATGCGATAAAGCTAACTAAGATAAACTAAGCTGAACTAAACAAAGATACGATAAACTAAGCTAAACTAAAATGCGATAACGTTAACTAAGATAAACTAAGCTGAACTAAACAAAGATACGATAAACTAAGCTAAACTAAAATGCGATAAAGCTAACTAAGATAAACTAAGCTGAACTAAACAAAAATACGATAAACTAAGCTAAACTAAAATGCGATAAAGCTAACTAAGATAAACTAAGCTGAACTAAACAAAGATACGATAAACTAAGCTAAACTAAAATGCGATAAAGTTAACTAAGATAAACTAAGCTGAACTAAACAAAGATACGATAAACTAAGCTAAACTAAAATGCGATAACGTTAACTAAGATAAACTAAGCTGAACTAAACAAAAATACGATAAACTAAGCTAAACTAAAATGCGATAAAGCTAACTAAGATAAACTAAGCTGAACTAAACAAAGATACGATAAACTAAGCTAAACTAAAATGCGATAAAGCTAACTAAGATAAACTAAGCTGAACTAAACAAAGATACGATAAACTAAGCTAAACTAAAATGCGATAAAGCTAACTAAGATAAACTAAGCTGAACTAAACAAAGATATGATAAACTACGCTAAACTAAAATGCGATAAAGTTAACTAAGATAAACTAAGCTGAACTAAAAGATACGATAAACTAATCTAAAATAAGTTACGATAAACTAAACTAAGATACGATAAACTAAGCTAAACTAAAATGCGATAAAGTTAACTAAGATAAACTAAGCTGAACTAAACAAAGATACGATAAACTAAGCTAAACTAAAATGCGATAAAGCTAACTAAGATAAACTAAGCTGAACTAAACAAAAATACGATAAACTAAGCTAAACTAAAATGCGATAAAGCTAACTAAGATAAACTAAGCTGAACTAAACAAAGATACGATAAACTAAGCTAAACTAAAATGCGATAAAGCTAACTAAGATAAACTAAGCTGAACTAAACAAAGATACGATAAACTAAGCTAAACTAAAATGCGATAAAGTTAACTAAGATAAACTAAGCTGAACTAAACAAAAATACGATAAACTAAGCTAAACTAAAATGCGATAAAGCTAACTAAGATAAACTAAGCTGAACTAAACAAAGATATGATAAACTACGCTAAACTAAAATGCGATAAAGTTAACTAAGATAAACTAAGCTGAACTAAAAGATACGATAAACTAATCTAAAATAAGTTACGATAAACTAAACTAAGATACGATAAACTAAGCTAAACTAAAATGCGATAAAGTTAACTAAACTAAGATAAACTAAACAAGATATGTTAAACTAAACTAAACTAGTTTACGATAAACTAAACTAAACTAAGATACGATAAACTAAGCTAAACTAAACTAAAATGTGATAAAGTTAACTAAACAAAGATACGATAAACTAAACTAAGTTGCGATAAACTAAACTAAACTAAGATACGATTAACTAAGCTAAACTAAACTAAAATGCGATAAAGTTAACTAAACTTTGAGAAAAACTAAACAAAGATATGATAAACTAATCTAAAATAAGTTACGATAAACAAAAACTAAACTAAGATACAATAAACTAAACTGCAATAAACCAAACGAAGTTAAATATGATAAACTAAACGAAGATAAACAAAGATACGATAATCTAAACTAAAGTAAGATATGATAAACTAAGCTAAACTAGGACCCGAAAAACTAAACTAAACTGCAATAAACTAAAATACACTAAACAATTGTAACAAAACATCATAATCTAAGCTAAACAAAAAAACTGAAAAAATATAATAATAAATTAAATTAACAAAAAAAATGTTAACAAATCTCAAGTTTTTGCATTCAGATATTAGCGATCAAACCAAACCAACCCACGAAACTGCATTAAACACTCATACACTCTTCAATAACTCACTTTAACTGACTGCGCAGGCATTTTAATAGCACAATGTTAGAGATCAGAGACGAGGAAAAATCATACACAGCATGAGGATGTAGAGCCGCTGCGGGTGATTGACAGCCATCTGTCAATCTAATGGGAACAGGTGCACGGTCACCATAGCAACTGATGACAAGCCGACCTGGCACATGCCGTCAGTGCCACTCACTCACACACACACACGCACACACACTGCTGCTTAAAAGGTTCCTTGTACATTCAATTTTTGTTTGTTAGACCAGTGAGTCATTGCCTGTGGATGAACTTATTTGAATCAGTGAGTCATTACCTGTAGACTGACTCGTTTGAACTAGTGAGTCATTGCCTGTGGATGAACTCATTTGAATCAGTGAATCATCAACTGTAGTTTCACTTTTTTTAAATAAGTGAGTCAGTACCTGTAGATTGACTCGTTTGAATCAATGAGTCATTACATGTAGATTCACTCATTTAATCCACTGATTTATTACATGTAGATTCACTCATTTGAATCAGTGAATCATTACCTGTAGATTCTCTCATTTAAACCAGCGAGCCATTATTTGTTGATTCACTTGTTTAAATCAGTGAATCATTACCTGTAGATTCTCTCATTTAAACCAGCGAGTCATTACTTGTAGATTCACTCATTAAATGCACTGAGACTTGACCTGTAGATTCACTCAGTTAAAACCAGTGAGTCATTGCCTGTGGATGAACTCATTTGAATCAGTGAGTCATTACCTGTAAATTGACTCATTTGAACTAGTGAGTCATTACCTCTAGACTCACTCGTTTAAATCAGTGAGTCATTAACTGTAGATTCACTTATTTAAATCATGAGTCATTACTTGTAGATTCGCTCATTTGAACCAGTGAATCAACTGTAAAATCAACTGTAAATTCACTTTTTTTAATAAGTGAGTCAGTACCTTTGGATTGACTCGTTTGAATCAGTGAGTCATTACATGTAGATTCACTCATTTTAATCACGCTTCAAAATGGCAAAACAAAAAAATCTTTAGTTCACACTCAGTTTTAGTTGGTCACACATGCACACACAGCACCCATCATGCAGTGCGTTTACCCCCGTCCCGGGGCGGTAGGCTCCTCGCGGACAGCCTCCCCTGCTCTCCCAGCGCTGCACGTGTTGAATGGGCACTTGCTGAACGGGCCGGCGGGTCTCCCTGCGGCTGTGGGGCGGGCGCATGAGCTCACAACGGCGGCCCACAAACCCCGCCCGACACACACACCGGCCCTCAGAGTCACAGCGCTGGGACACCGAGCCCCGAACATTGCACTCACATGGCCTACAGCGCTGAGATTCACCGTCCCACCAACAATTGGGCTAAACACACACATACATACACACACACACTCAGCTTAAATAGTCCATAAACAGACTATCAGGAAATAAAGCACACTGACACATTAAAGAAGAAATGTGCTATTACTATGACTACCCAGGAGGCAAAGAATTCTGGCCCAGATTTGGCATGAAGCTGGCACAGCAGGCATTCATCCGGCACTGGCATACAGCATGTGGGCCAAACATGGCCCGGGTTTTACAGAAGTGGCATCATCTTTAAGGCTGCACATAAGACCTGGCCCAGATGTCAAATGTAGTATTTGGCCCAGATGTTATAAATTGATATGTGGGCCACGTAAGTTTTGTCTGTCTTGACCCACTTAAAACACATATAAATTATTTTTGAGTAAAGAAAAAATTCTATGCTTCAAGAAAAAGTGTGGCCATAAAGAGAAATGTTTCATGGGTGTTTCAAATTCATTGCAGTTGTGACACACCAACAATTCTGGCCCAGTTCAGGCCCAGTTATGGGTTTATTAACTTGGCTGAGACTTGGCCCAGATATGGTCCATGTTTGGCCTTTGTATGGAAGCCAGACTAGGTCCAATCATGTACCGTAATTCGCTGCGGCATGTGGGCCAAGCAAAAGCTGATTATGTGGGCCAGATCTGGGCCAGAGAAATTTTGGGTAGTGTTGTGTACACTCTCAGAAATAGAGGCACGAGAGCTGTCACTGGTGTGGTACCTTTTCAATAGGTACACATTCGTACTTAAAGGGTCCATATTGGTACCTCAAAAGTATTTAACAGTACCTAAAATTAACACTTTTGTACTTTTTAGGTACTGATTTGTACCCTTGAGGTATTAATATGGACTGAATATAGAATAAATGTGTACCTTGTAAAAAGGTACCACATCACAACTAAATCTGAGAGTGTAGGTTACTTTAGAAAAGTAATTAATTACTAATTACATATCTAAGATTATATTTAAATTAATTTCTAATAACTTTTAATATTAATGCATGGGTAATATAATTGATCATTTACATCTGAGTCTTTTTCCAGGACGTAGTAATTATTTAATAAGTTGTTTAAATTTTAGACAATATACAGTTGAAAGCAAAATTATTTGCCCTCCTGAGAAATGTTTATGTTAAACAGAGTAATGTAATTTTCATAGTATTTCCTATAATATTTTTTAGTCTGGAGAGTCTTATTTCTTTTAGATTGGCTAGAATAAAAGCAGTTTCTAATTTATTGTTAAAATAATTTAAAGGTCAATATTATTAGCCCCCTTAAGAAATATTTTTTGTCAAATGTCTCCAGAACAAAACACAGTTATCCACTCCCTGACAAAAGTCTTGTCGCCTATCCAAGTAGTAACAGTAAATAATAACTTGACTTCTAGTTGATCATTTGGTATCAGAAGAGGCTTCTATGAAAGGTAAAGGCCTCTAGATAACGCTTATTTGACCAAGATAAAATATGATCATGCCTTGATTATGAATGATTTCATTAGGACAGTAAGGTCTGACTTTGCTTCGACTAAAGTCTGGTCACTGAACATTCAATAATGTCCAGTATAGAATATGTGGTCATGCTGCAGTGGAAACAGAATGAATATTGTGTCTGACTCCATCATGAGCTTGGAGGACTGCATCCATACATCTCTGCAATGACTCAAATCACTGATTAATAAAGTCATCTGGAATGGCAAAGAAAGCCTTCTTGCAGGACTCCCAGAGTTCATCAAGATTCTTTAAATTCATCTTCAATGCCTCCTCCATCTTACCCCAGACATGCTCAATAATGTTCATGTCTGGTGACTGGGCTGGCCAATCCTATGAGATGAGATGAAATATGAGAAGGAGCGCTATCCTGCTGGAGAATTTGCCCTCTCCTGTGGTTTGTAATGTAATGGGCAGCACAAATGTCTTGATACCTCAGGCTGTTGATGTTGATCATCCACTCTGCAGATCTCTCGCACGCCCCCATACTGAATGTAACCCCAAACCATGATTTCTCCTTCACCAAACTTGACTGATTTCTGTGAGAATCTTGGCTCCATGCAGTTTCCAGTAGGTCTTCTGCAGTATTAGTGATGATTGGGATGCAGCTCAACAGATGATCAACTATCAGCCAAATTAGTATCTGTTGCTCTTACAACTGCGATCCACGACAAGACTTTTGTCAAGTAGTGTACAATGACTTGCCCAATTACCCTAACTTGCCTAATTAACCTAAGCCTTTAAACTGCAATTTAAGCTGAATACTAGTATCTTCCTAAATAATTAGTCAAATCAAATTTAAATTCCACAGGAGGGTGAATAATTTTGACTTTAACTGTGTGTATCAAAACAGAAATAGTTTCAAATGAATGACACCACATTATACAATACATACCACATACTGACATTTCTCAACTGAGACATGAGAACTGACATTCTCCTGTGCAGTTGCCGGACAAATAAAACATTTCTTTGAAAAATAGGAACATGTCTGAATAACAATATACACATTTATACAACAGTTCTGTCGGATTCTCGAATCTAATAGGCTGATATCTGTGTGATATTCTGCTATAACAGCACTTGTACGGCCTCTTCGCCCTTCTGCCCACATAGAGTGACAGCAGATGAATAAACTCACTGCAGTTAGACAAATATTCCAGCTGTTGGACAACAATGTAAATTTTAGGAGAGAATGTAGTTGTTTAGATTAGATTAGATTCAACTTTATTGTCATTACACATGTACAAGTACAAGGCAACGAAATGCAGTTTCGGTCTAACCAGCAGTGCAATAGCAGCAAGAGCAGGATACAGGTATAAGTTATAAAGTGCAGTTATAGAAAAACTATGGTGATATTTACAGATGGATGTACTATCAACATTATATACAGGTTGTATTAGCTATGAACAGAGATTTGCATAAATGAATATATGTACAGGATGCTATTAATAATCAGGAGTGTGCAGATAGATAAACATAATTACAAATGTCCATGTGCTGTGGGTATGTACAGTTCAAGTAAATGAATCAGTGCAATGAATATGTGCAAACTTTAAATGTGCAAATGTTAAATAGTGCAGTGATTGTGAGGAGTATAAGTTAGAGGAGTGTGGGGGGTGTATTGGGGGGGGGCAAAAGAGTCAGTGAGGGGCAGAGTTCAAAAGGAAGACAGCTCTGGGGAAAAAGCTGTTCCTCAGTCTGCTGGTTTTTGTCCGGGGGAGCCTGAAGCGCCTGCCGGAAGGCAGGAGAGAAAACAGTCTGTGAGCAGGGTGAGAGGTGTCCTTAAGAATACTGCGTGCTCGGCGCAGACAGTGTTTCTTCTGGATGTCCTCAATGGCTGGCAGTGTAGTCCCTGTGATGCGTTGGGCAGTTTTCACCACCCGCTGCAGTGCCTTACGCTCAGCAACAGAGCAGCTTCCATACCAGACTGTGACGCAGTTGGTCAGGATGCTTTCTATTGTGCAGCGGTAGAAGTTCACCAAGACGGCTGATGAAAGCTGGTTCTTCTTAAGTTGCCTCAAGAAGAATAGGCGCTGGTGAGCCTTCTTGACCAGGCTGGAGGTGTTGGTGGTCCAGGAAAGGTCCTTTGAGATGTGGGTCCCCAGGAACTTGAAGGATGAGACAGGCTCAACGACCATCCCATTAATGTGGATGGGATCATGCGAGCCGGTTCGTCCCTTCCTGAAGTCCACAATGAGCTCCTTGGTCTTATTGGTGTTAAGGAGCAGATTATTGTCAGTGCACCAAGTGGCCAGATGCTGTATCTCCTCCCTGTAGGCAGTCTCATCATTATTGCTGATTAGACCAATCACTGTGGTGTCATCTGCAAATTTGATGATGGTGTTGGATCTGTTCACAGGCCTACAGTCGATGGTAAAAAGGGAGTAGAGGAAGGGGCTCAGCACGCAGCCCTGTGGTACACCAGTGTTGAGTGTGATGGTGGTGGAGCAGATGTGGCCTGATCTAACATTCTGAGGTCTGTTAGTCAGAAAGTCCATAACCCAGTTGCAGAGAGACGTGTCGATATCCAGGTCTCTGAGTTTGATCAGTAGCTTAGAGGGTATGACAGTGTTGAATGCTGAGCTGAAGTCAACAAACAGCATTCGTGCATAAGTGTTTTTATTGTCCAGGTGTGTGAGGACAGAGTGCAGTGCTATGGAGACGGCATCTTCTGTGCTCCTGTTGCCACGGTAGGCAAACTGATGTGGGTCCAGTGTGGATGGCAGAGAGTCTTTCAGATGTGCCAGGACCAACCGCTCGAAGCACTTCATGATGATGGGTGTGAGTGCTACAGGGCGGTAGTCATTCAGGCATGTTGGGCTGGAGTGTTTGGGCACCGGCACAATAGAGGTGGTTTTAAAGCATGTTGGCACAGTTGCTAGGTTAAGTGACAGGTTGAAAATGTCTGTGAACACCCCAGTGAGCTGTTCTGCACATGCTTTGAGGACGCGCCCAGGAATACCGTCTGGTCCAGCAGCCTTACGCACATTGATCCGACTCAGTGCAGTGTAGACTTCTGAGGAGGTGAGTGTGATAGGTGAGTGGTCGGTTGAGGTAGTGTTCCTGGTGTAGGGTTCTGTATTGTCTCTTTCAAAGCGGGCATAAAAGTCATTTAGCTCGTTCAGGAAGTAGACATTTGTGGCTGTGGGGGTGGACTGGCTGGGTTTGTAGTTGCTGATGGCCTGGATGCCCTGCCACATGCGCCGAGGATCAGAGTTGGAAAAGTGCTCCTCTAGCTTTAGCTTGTAGCAGTGCTTGGCCTTTTTGATGCCCCTCTTCAGATTAGCCCTGGAAGTGCTGTAGGCCTGTGCATCCCCTGATCTGAATGCAGTGTTGCGTGCCTTCAGCAGGAGGCGCACCTCCTTGTTCATCCATGGCTTTTGATTGCAACTATGAAGTTTATTTATAAGGATAGTGCCTGTTTTAAAATATTTATAATGTCAGAGATTCAGCATGTCAGCAGACATCAGCCTGTCATTGAGCAGGACAAAGATGGTTGACGTTCCGCCACACGATGGCAACAAAAGCCGCATAATAAGAAAAACTACAAATTTTTCAAACTACAGCTGATTAAATCATTATAAAACAGGTAAGTGACATTCTAAGTTGATCTCTCTCTTTTGTATGTTGTAGTGCTGTATTTATACCATAGTAATCTGGTAGTGTTCACATTGCTTTGGCTTTTTCAGTGTTAATTATTGTGATCTCCTGATGTGATCTCCTGATAGAAATTTCTGTAGACTGATGGCATTTCATGCTGTTCAGCCTAATAATTTTAAAATGTGATCAAAACCACCTGTTTTGTCATAGAAAATAATTCTAACACTAGCTCTAAAGTGACGCTGGTGAATTATCAACGGTTTTTGCTGTTCTGACGTCAGCTGCAGATGTGATCCTGGTGGAGGAAAGTAGTTCCTCTTACAAAAGGATTTAAGACTTAAGTGTTTGATTCTTTTTTTATATACACGATTAAACTGTTGTTTAAATGCAATATCACACTCGTAACAGTGCGGTTTGGCTGTATATCATCACTGGTGGGACACTAAGGCACACGGCATGTGGCCTCGAGCCAATGCACGCCTCCCACCAGTGCCAATGTACAGGCCGATCGCACTGCTACTTGTGTGATATTGCTCATATTTAAACACATTTTCTCTGTTTCTCTGAATTTATACCTTAGCATATGCAATTTTCTTGATAAATGATCATTGTTCTTTAGTTGAAAAATAAAATTAATCTTCAAAATATCTCTATTACTTTGCTTCTCTGAATTGATTTATATGAAGTTATTGAATTTATGTACGGTATTGAAGCAGGTGCATTATAAGCAATCATAATCAAATGACCTACAAGTGAAAATAAATCCCTTCCTTTACTTTTTCAGCTAAAAGTAATTGAAGTACAGTAGATGCTTTGTAACTCAGTCCATAAAAAACCCAGTGGTAGTTTCAGGAGTTTAGTGTTTACCCACCATACACTCGTCACACTGCCGTCCGATTACGTGTTGGCGACACTGGCACTGTCCCGTCTGCTGATGGCAAAGCTCTGACACTGACCCATTACTGTGGCACTGACACGCTACAGAAACAGAGAGAAACAGACTGACCATTAGGGCAAGGTGGTATGACAGTATATAGCCTGACAAAATATGTATAAAAAGAAAAAAGTACATACAAACTACATAAATATATACAAACATACTGCTTTAATATACTTTGAGCTCTGACTAAATAACTTCAATCAGTGAGTCATTACCTGTAGATTTACTCATTTGAATCAGTGAGTCATCACCTGTAGATTCACTCATTTGAATCAGTAAGTCATCACGTGTAGATTAACTCATTTAAATCAGTGAGTCATCACCTGTAGATTTACTCATTTGAATCAGTGAGTCATTACCTGTAGATTCACTCATTTGAATCAGTGAGTCATTACCTGTAGATTCACTCATTTGAATCAGTGAGTCATCACCTGTAGATTCACTCATGTGAATCAGTAATTCATCACATGTAGATTCACTCATTTTAATCAGTGAGTCATTACCTGTAGATTCACTCATTTGAATCAGTGAGTCATTACCTGTAGATTCACTTATTTTAACCAGTAAGTCATCACGTGTAGATTAACTCATTTAAATCAGTGAGTCATTACCTGTAGATTCACTCATTTGAATCAGTAAGTCATTACCTGTAGATTCACTCATTTGAATCAGTGAATCTTTACCCGTAGATTCATGTGTTTGAATCAGTGAGTCATTACCTGTAGATTCACTCATGTGAATCAGTAATTCATCACCTGTAGATTTACTCATTTTAATCACTGAGTCATTGCCTCTAGATTCACTTATTTTAATCAGTAAGTCATCACGTGTAGATTAACTCGTTTGAATCAGTGAGTCATTACCTGTAGATTCACTCATTTAAATCAGTGAGTCATTACCCGTAGATTCATGTGTTTGAATCAGTGAGTCATTACCTGTAGATTCTCTTATTTGAATCAGTGAGTCATCACCTTAAATTTACTCATTTGAATAATTGAGTCATAGCCTAAAGATTTGCTGGTTTGAATCAGCGAGTCAAAAATCTGTAGATTCACTCAACGAATCAGTCCAATTCACAAATTAACTGTTCAGTGTGTCTTGTGGACTAGTTTAATAGGTCATCCGACAAGAAATGTAGCGGAGTAAAAGTACAAACTTTTAATTTGAAATATAGTGAAGTACAAGCAAAAATACTCCGATAAAAGTACAGATACAGTCAATTTTACTCTGCTATGAAATTATTAGTTTCAAATATTTCCCAAGGGATGTTAAACAAGGAAAAGATTTTTTCCCCAACACATTTTTGAACATAATTCAGCCTAAAGTGCAATTTAAAGGTTTAACTACAGTAGGTGCATTATGGTAATAACGCAAGTCATTGAACAACAGTGGTTTATTCTGTAGACAATCAAAAAAACTTCTTAAGGGTGCTAATAATATTGATATGATTAATATCAGGAGTTTTCATTTTTTTATTCCAAACAAACAAACAAACAAACAATCAAACAAACAAACAAACAAACAAACAAACAAACAAAAAAGAACTAGAAGAAAATACTGTGAAAAATGTCTTTGCTCTGTTAAACATTCATTTATTCATTTTCCTTTGGCTTAGTCTCCATTTCAGAGGTTGCCACAGCGGAATGAACCACCAACTATTTCAGCATATGTTTTACGCAGCGAATGCCCCTCCAGCCGCAACCCAGTACTAGGAAACACCCATACACACTCTCATTCACACACACACTCTTACACTACAGCCAATTTCATTCATTCATTCATTTTCATTTGTCTTAGTCCCTGTATTAATCAGCGGTCACCACAGCGGAATAAACCACCAACTTATTCACCATATGTTTTACACAGCTGATGCCCTTCTAGCTACAACCCAGCACTGGGAAACACCCATACACACTCATTCACACTCATACACTATGGCCAATTTAGTTTATTCAATTCACCTGTAATGTATGTCTTTGGACTTGTGGGCGAAATGGAGGAAACCCACGCCAACACGGGGAGAACATGCAAACTCCACACAGAAATGCCAAATGACCCAGCTGGGACTTGAACCAGCGACCTTCTTCACTCATGTGAATCAGTAATTCATCACCTGTAGATTCACTCATTTGAATCAGTGAGTCATTACCTGTAGATTCACTCATTTGAATCAGCGAGTCATTACCCGTAGATTCATGTGTTTGAATCAGTGAGTCATCACCTGTAGATTCACTCATGTGAATCAGTAATTCATCACCTGTAGATTTACTCATTTGAATCAGTGAGTCACTTGAACCAGCGACCTTCTTGCTGTGAGGCGACAGTGCTAACCACTTCTGTTAAACATCACTTAGGAAATATTAGATTTTTTTTTATTTGATTTCATCTAGTTTCACAAGAGGATGAATAATTTTGTCTTCAGCTATATATTGCCTAACACTGGATATTAGGATGTGTTTTGGGTCTCGGGACTACAGCAGAGGTGTTGGAGTTCATTCAACACAGTCCTTCAGCCGAAGTGACTTTGTGCATGTAATTTTCCAGATCTGTTCACGCTCAAACAGCAGCATTTTAAGCACAACAAGTAGCCGAATGTGTAAAAGGCATAAAAGATCCGCTTAAAGACGCTACTTCTGAGTACACAGCGGCTGACTGATCAGACAGGACTGATCATGTACAGTACAGGAGTCCGTCTGTGATGTAGGTCACACACACACGTGTCCCACTAGCGCAGCTACATTGTTCTGCTGTCAGTTCTGCTCTTTACAAGCTGTTATTCCCCGCAGAATAAAGCGTGTGTCCCATTTTCTTTCATCAGATATAAACATGCTTTAAAACCGTCATGCAGTGGACATCAACAATAACAACATCCACCTTACGAACATTTACAGCTCTGGGGTCTCATTTAGAAACACAATTTGGGTGGAAGAGAGCGTACGCCACTTCCAACACCAAATATTTTGTCAACTATTAAAAATAAACCAGACAGCTTTATGTAAAAGTACATATATTTAACTTAAATATATCACTTTGTTGACTTAATTCACTTAATTTTGTCTTTAATGTAATATAGTTTGGTATATTTACCTTCGGCCCACGGCTCTCAATGATATTTGGTTTTGGCCCTCATACGAAAAAGTTTGGGCACCCCTTGTCACGATAAAATTGTGAACCCAATAGCAAGTGAAAACAAAGATGATTTATTAGATACTGGACTCGAACAGAGCTCAACAGCAAGAATAAGGTTTGTGAATCCGTTAGCAGATGAGTGTTGCAATAGACCAAAGGTGCGTCTCTCACTGCAATCAAACAGAGCAGGTAAAGTTCGTGAAGCTGTCAGACAAAGTCCATAGGTGCATAAAGCATCAAACAGCAACTCACCACCAGCAAATATCAACGACGAGAGCCTGACAGGACACAGACGTGAACAACAATGAACTGACACAGTGAAACAGGAACGGATTGACAAAGGCGCAGAAATGCGCTACACCTGTGGCGTGCTGATTAGTCAGCTGAGCGGTGCTAAGCAATGGCAAGTGCCAGGTGTGAACAATTCATGTGACCACACAGCTGACGACATGTAAACACAACTGACAGCCACGCGATCCACACACAGACAAACACGCGAACATACATACACACTCACACACACAGACACACACAGGAGGAACAGACAGATCCATAAACCGTGACACCCCTGGTATAGATGTTTGTTTGAATAAATTTGACATTGATAATGGCAGGCTGCAATGTCAATCAATGATAAGTCAGGATTGTATACAGTTGGAGAATTATTAGCCCCCCTGAATTATTAGCCCCCCTGTTTATTTTTTCCCCAATTTCTGTTTAACAGAGAGAAGATTTCTTCAACAAATTTCTAAACATAATAAGTTTAATAACTCATTTATAATAACTGATATATTTCTGATTTAAAGTGACATTTAAAGGCTTGACTAGGTTAATTAGGTTAACTAGACAGGTTAGGGTAATTAGGCAAGTTATTGTATAATGATGGTTTGTTCTGTAGACTATCGAAAAAAATACAGCTTAAAGGGGGTAAATTTTTTACCTTAAAATGGTTTTTAAAAAATTAAAAACTGCTTTTATTCTAGCCGAAATAAAACAAATAAGACTTTCTCCAGAAGAAAAAATATTATCAGACATACTGTGAAAATTTCCTGAATCTGTTAAACATCATTTGAGAAATATTCAAATAAAGAATAAAAAATCTATGTGGGGCTAATAATACTAACTGTATATGGGAGATCTCTTATTAGCAATAACAGACCTGAGTGAGAAGCAGCCGTCCATTAGACATTAGAGTTTTGAGCTGCTGAAGATAATGTTAGCATAGACGCATGCTGTGTTCACACCAGGTGCGGAAAGCACGGATAAATTGCGCTATTTGCACGTAAATAGACACATGAATTCGTTTACTCGCTTCATTTGTGCGTCCAATTCACTTCACAACAGACGTGAATTCACATGACGGGCCGGGCTTCTGTCTGCCCAGTGATAGTGTAGCTTCGTTGCTAAATGGCTAACATGGATTTTATTGAGAGAATAGCTGTGTTTAAGTGCTTTATGAAGGCTGAAAAGCAGCGTCGATTTATTTGGAGCCGTGTCTGAGTTCACTATATACTTTATAGGTGCATCCAGCTCTGTGAGTTCATAAACTCCTCCAGAAACGTAACCTGGATGATGGAAGCTTTTAGCGGTGCTTCTGACTGAGTCGAGCCCAGTTTAATGAACTGTTGTCGGTGTAGGACAGGAGTATTTTCCCCCGGGACACAGGCGCTAGGCCATAATCACGCCTCCACAAGAGTAAGCACCTGATTGGTTAACGCACCGCGAATGTCTGCTGAAGTTCAGATTTTTGAACTCGAGCGTTCGAAAATTGCGTTCGGAAATCGCGCAAAACACAACTCGCGTCGCTTCATTCACGCGAATTGCATCGTTCACGCCGCAGGATGTTTATTCGCATCTTTGCATTGACTTAACATGTAAATCACTCGCGCTTGACGCTTCTTCCGCGTCTGGTGTGAACGCAGCATAAGAGGATTATATATGTGGAGTTTTAGATGAAGCACAAATAAACAGCGACAGGAGTCTCCATAGACTGACGCATTTATTTCACTCACACTGATAACACTAGTCCTGTTTTGAATCTGCCACTAGACAGACACACAGGCATTTGTAGCTCCGCCCTCTTCTGAAAAGAGCACAACCTCATTTGAATTTAAAGCGACAGTCACCAAAACACCACAATTAGCATCAAAGCCTAAAAGGGTCAGTTTCAGAGAGTTAGAAAACATTATTTGTGAGGTGTTTTGAGCTGAAACTTGAAACTTTTGAGCACACACACACTCTATAGAGACATCAGAGACTTATTTTACATCTTGTAAGTGGATATAGAATCCCGTAATTTCATGTCGGACTGCGACATACGGATGCTTTACAATATTAAGCTCTGCCGAAGCCTACAGGAGCGCGTCGACTGTCACTTTGTCGTCATGTATCATGTGCAACCCAGGGAATGCGCTCTGAACTCGCCTCTAGCGTGCATAACAGCTACATTTATAAAGCAGAGATTATTCAATATCCCATGACCCCTTTGCATGCTAATCAGCGCAGTGTGCGAGCAAAACAATCAAACAGAATGACTCTATCCTGCTTAATATTGCAGCGCGGTGTAACTGAGGGGCTGCAGCGACACCACACACACACACACACACACACACACACACACTGCACAGATGGTGTAGAAAGAAGGGAATATGCGTGTATTGTCCTTGAGGGTAGAAGCCCGAGCTCTGCTACTGAATCAACACACACACACACACACACACACACACACACGCACACACACACACACACCTGCCATACAGGCTGTCTGGAAGAACATAAATTCACTGCTACATAAATCGACATAACATGGAACAGCCTAGTTAAAACAACTGCATGTCCAATATTAATTAAAGTTATATTGTAGAAGTCAAAAGAGGTTGTGATTTAAAGAACAAATAATTGAACAATCAGGACGTAATTTCGTATAGTAATTTATGGTGGTTTTCTGCAACTATATGTTCATATTCATGGTGTCTCGTGGCTTTATTACAGGATTTTGGGTAGTGCAATTTGTTTATTTATTTTTTTTACAGTGAATCTAGTCACTAAACAGGACTGAAAACCTGAAGTTTTTATATAAACCTGCACCGAAATATATATAAACCTGCACCGAAGGTCAAGGTAATGTTGTCTTTAGGTTTAAAAAAAGTATACAAAAAATAATAAAATAAAATAAATAATCGACTCAAATCACTGATTAATAAAGTCATCTGGAATGGCAAAGAAAGCCTTCTTGCAGGACTCCCAGAGTTCATCAAGAGTCTTTGGGTTCATCTTCAATGCCTCCTCCTTCATCTTACCCCAAACATGCTCAATAATGTTCATGTCTGGTGAATGGGCTGGACAATTGTGGAGTATCTTGACCTTCTTTGCTTTCAGGAGCTTTGCTGAAGTATGAGGAGCGCTATCCTGCTGAAGAATTTGCCCTCTCCTGTGGTTTGTAATGTAATGGGCAGCACAAATGTCTTGATACTTCAGGCTGTTGATGTTGATCATCCACTCTGCAGATCTCTCGCACGCCCCCATACTGAATGTAACCCTAAACCATGATTTTTCCTGCACCAAACTTGACCAATTTCTGTGTAAATCTTGGCTCCATGCGGGTTCCAGTACGTCATCTGCAGTATTTGTGATGATTGGGATGCAGTTCAACAGATGATTCATGGGAAAAATTGACCTTCTGCCACTTTTCCAAATGATCAACTAGAAGTCAAGATATTATTTGTTGCTCTTACAGCCGGGATCTACGACAAGACTTTTGTCAGATAGTGTTTTCAAGGCTTCTCCAATCATTTAGTTAGCCTAAACCCAGTTATTGCTAATTATTAAGGCATATTAAGGCTTAATTATGTTAATTAGGCAAATCATTGACAACAGTTGTTTGTTCTGTAGTCAACAGAAAAAAGTCTTAAGGAGACTAATAATGTTGACCATAGAATTTTTTTAATCAAATTGAATAATTACCTTTTTAATTCCAGCCAAACTGAAATAAATAAGACTTTCTCCTGAAAAATAATAATAATATATTTTTATGTTGGTTATAATTAAATAAATGTATTTAAATTATCATACCGACACACAGTATTCAAAGCTTTTCCAGACTTTCAGTCTGCCTAAACCAGAGATGCCCAAACTAGGGTCAGGGTCAGCCCAAACTACGCTGACAGGCATGTGGAAATGGTGGGCGTGAAGGACTAGCATTAAAGGCCTCTGGCCCACCATCCTCAATCAAGTTTAGTTTTTGGAATTTCGTGAGGAAAAATTTGAGCACCCCTGGCCTAAACCCTGCCGCTTTCTTTAAATCTACCGGAAGCATTTGTTTTTGAGAGCCACGCCCAAATTTCAACATCCAATCAAATGCCAGAATGATGCGAGTCTCTGCATTTTTGCTGCTTTTTCAATAATCTGTTACACTGATGCATCTCACAATGCAGAAGAAAAGCTCTATTGCTGCATCTGAAGCACTGTGACATCACAACTGATGACAGTATTTGCATTTAAACGGAAAAAGAAGGATTTCCCTAAGGAAGTGAGGTCGATTCACATTTCCCGTTTTCATTTCGACCTGTACTCCAGTGTCTGCTGTTTTCCAGCTTTCCTCTGAGAAATCTGAACCCGTTCAGATGAAAATATCTGTGAGGTAAGTTATTTTCCATAATGCTTCTCCTACTGCTTTTTAAACTGGACAGACTGTAGGCTCTATTTTAACAATATAAGCATTTGATCTAAAATGCAGCTGCAATTAGGGCGTCTCCAAATTCAGTTTTGCTATTTTAAGGATTGGAAAAACTGTTGTCGCACCCAGCGCATGGTCAAAATGGGTTGTGCTTATTTTCTTAATGAGTTACGGGTGTATTTTTGGGCATAACATGCATTCAACCAATCAGAGTCTCATCTGTCATTCCCTTTCAGAGAGAGTTCACGCCATGGTGGATTCACTATCTACACGGCAGACTTTGTAAACAGAAAAACTGAATGATAGCGAGGGATTGGGATCAGTTGTTTTGGAAGCATTCCATAATTCATCAAGTGCAAAGGTTTGTTTTAAAGCAAAAGATTTACCGTATTCGCTGTCGCTCGCGTATACAAAGGTCGATTGAAGTTGCTAACTCCCCTTGAAATGAACGGTCGCTTGTCGCATTGCCGCTGCGAGTCACGCATAGTGAGTGCGAATTAGGCTTAACACACCTCCTTTTCAGACCAACGCACACATGAACACAAATTGGAGCACATCCATTTATGAAGTTTCACAAACAAATTTCCAGAGGAGCACGTGATAGGACTGACTACAGCTGATCCCTATCGCTAATCACTAACTAGCCAATCGAATCATTCCAAATTTAATATAAACATCCAGCCTAAACTTCATTGCTCATCTTCGTTTTGGAACCCCCCCCCCCCCCCCCCCATCCATCCCTTATCCCTCCTCCTCAATTCTAAGTTCAGGCGACACGGTGGTTCAGTGGCTAGCACTGTTGCAAGGAGGTCGTTGGTTTAAATGCTAGCTGAGCCAATCGACACTCTCTGTGCGGAGTTTGCATGTTCTCCCCGTGCTCGCGTAGGTTTTCCCCGGGTACTCCGGTTTCCTCCCACACATAAAACATGCAACAAAAGTTAAAGTCACAAGCACCTACTGCGTAAAATTAGCGGCCTATTCTTGGGAAGTTATCGAGAACTACCTGATCTTGTATCATATCTCCTAATGCTTATTGACCAGGCGGGAACCTTGGGCTCATCTTTCTCCGAGCTCAGGCTTCTCTCACTGAACAGCATGCCAAACCAGCTAAATTAGTCAAGCATTTTCTAAGTGTGAACTCTATCGAAAAACTATTTTAACAACATGTGGTGTGAAAATGAAAATGATACCTGCGCCGGGGCTGAAACTAGCCCAAAAAAAAAAAACCCTTGCGTTTCTGATGAAAGGCCACAAAGCTGAAGCGCTGAGATCTCAGTGACTCACCTTGGCAGTTCTTGGCTATGAGGGCATCTCCAAAGTATCCGTCGCCGCAGTGTTCGCAGTCGGCTCCTCCGTATCCCTCTCGACAGCGCAGACAAGCTCCAGTCAGCGGGTCACAGCTCAGTGGTGCGGTTTGGTCCAGGTTGCCGCTACACACACACGGCTGACAGGAGCCGCCAGGAATATTGGGACGTCCGAAATAGCCATTAGAACACCTGAGGTCATGCAGAGCAGAGAGAGAGAGTGTGTACAGTCATAATACTGTAAATAAACACACTTCATGCCTGCTGCAGTGACACTAATGCAGTGGCATCTAATACTCTTTTTCCTATTGTTTACATCAGGGGTGTTCAACCCTGTTCCCGGATATCTACCTTCCCGCAGAGTTCAGCTCCAACCTTAATTTAACACACCTGAGCCTATTAATTAGGACCTGATCAGCACTTGATAATTACACATTGGTGTGTTTGATATGGGTTGCAATGGAATTCTGTAGATCTCCAGGAACAGGCTTAAGCACCCTTGGTCTACATAAACAGATCAGTATTTCACATGCACTTGCTTTGCTATTCAGCGGATAATGTACAGTCAGTGTGTCTGAGGTCCTGTGGGTTTAAGGTCAGTTTAAAATATCTCGTGCATCACTCGTTACTATTTGTGACTCTGGACACACAAAACCATATATAGTGGTGTGATAAAGTGTTTGCCCCCTTACTGATTTCTCTTTTTTGCATGTTTTTCACACTTTAATGTTTCAGATCATCACACAAATTTAAATGTTAAGGCTCGTACACACTGGGACGCTTTTCGTTTGTGTTTATTGTCAGCGTTTTGCGAGACGTTTTTCCGGATTCAAACCCAAGCGATTTTCACAGGTGTCGAGTAGAAGAGTATGCAAAATCACTCCTTGGCGTTAGATGGCGCTACACAACTTTAAGCTTCTGACACTCGCTTGTAACACAGAAGAAGAAGACCACGCTTGTTGTTATGGATGGTTTAAGTAGCAGCTCCAGCTGTAGCGATGAATAAATGGTTATTGTTCACCAGTGCAATAAGCAGCTCCACGTTCATATCGCCTCTGGGCATCTTCTTCAATGTGCGCTCTCACGCTTGAACGCCTCCAAGTGCTGTTTACTATAACTTTAGCAGCTCCGTGCACATGAACAAATGTGCCAATCAAAGATTCACATGGGTGAACCTACAGACTTGACTCACTGGTTCAAATGAGTGAATCTACAGGTGATGACTCACTGATTCAAATGAGTGAATCTACAGGTAATAAATATCTGATTGAAATGAGTGAATCTACAGGTGATGACTCACTGGTTCAAATGAGTGAATCTACAGGTAATGAATCTCTGATTGAAATGAGTGAATCTACAGGTGATGACTCACTGGTTCAAATGAGTGAATCTACAGGTAATGAATCTCTGATTGAAATGAGCGAATCTACAGGTGATGACTCACTGGTTCAAATGAGTGAATCTACAGGTAATGAATCTCTGATTGAAATGAGCAAATCTACAGGTGATGACTCACTGGTTCAAATGAGTGAATCTACAGGTAATGAATCTCTGATTGAAATGACTGAATCTACAGAAGATGACTCACTGGTTCAAATGAGTGAATCTACAGGTAATGAATCTCTGATTGAAATAAACGAATCTACAGGTGATGACTCACTGGTTCAAATGAGTGAATCTACAGGTAATGAATCTCTGACTGAAATGAGCGAATCTACAGGTGATGACTCACTGGTTCAAATGAGTGAATCTACAGGTAATGAATCTCTGATTGAAATGAGTGAATCTACAGGTGATGACTCACTGGTTCAAATGAGTAAATCTACAAGTTATGACTCACTGATTCAAATGACTGATTCAAATTACTCTCTTATTAAATGACCTGGTCAGAGCTCAAGATATACAACAGATAATAAAGTTATACATATTAGTTTTTAGGTTTTGCAAAGTAATCTATGAAAAGCATGCTGTTTGTTTGTATGGGTGTGGAGCAGCAACTCATTTGCATTTAAAGAGACACACAAAAACAACAGGTTTTGCTTCAATTAAAAAAATGTGGACCACAAAAACAGCCATAAGAGTCATTTTTTAAATTGACATTCATACATAATCAGAAAGCTGAATAAATAAGCTTTGCATTGAGACATACTTCGTTATGATAGGTCAGTATTTTGGTTGAGATAAAATCTGAAGGTTATTGAAAAAAATCACATTTACAGTTATTCAAATGTAGTTGTGAGCAATGCACGTTAGTAATCAAAGTTGAGTTTGGATAAATTTAGTTGTAAATTTACATAATAATGTAAATTGATGATGTAACGTGATTTTAATATTGTAATGATTTTCTGCATAAAATAAAAATATAAATAATTAAAAACTTTAGAAATTACTAGCCTTTTCCAGACTGATAGATCTCAGAATCTATTATCTGTTGTATATTTTGAGCTCTGACCAGGTCATTTAATCAGAGAGTCATTTGAATCAGTCATTTCAATCAGTGAGTCTTAACTTGTAGATTCACTCATTTGAACCAGTAAGTCATCTTCTGTAGATTCAGTCATTTCTATCAGAGATTCATTACCTGTTGATTCACTCATTTCAATCAGAGATTCATTACCTGTAGATTCACTCATTTCAATCAGTGAGTCGTCACCTGTAGATTCACTTATTTGAATCAGTGAGTCATCACCTGTAGATTCACTCATTTCAATCAGAGAGTCATCACCTGTAGATTCACTCATTTGAATCAGTGAGTCATCACCTGTAGATTCACTCATTTGAATCAATGGGTCATCACCTGTAGATTCACTCATTTGAATCAGTGGGTCATCACCTGTAGATTCACTCATTTGAATCAGTGGGTCATCACCTGTAGATTCACTCATTTGAATCAGTGGGTCATCACCTGTAGATTCACTCATTTGAATCAGTGGGTCATCACCTGTAGATTCACTCATTTGAATCAGTGGGTCATCACCTGTAGATTCACTCATTTGAATCAGTGGGTCATCACCTGTAGATTCACTCATTTGAATCAGTGGGTCATCACCTGTAGATTCACTCATTTGAATCAGTGGGTCATCACCTGTAGATTCACTCATTTGAATCAGTGGGTCATCACCTGTAGATTCACTCATTTGAATCAGTGGGTCATCACCTGTAGATTCACTCATTTGAATCAGTGGGTCATCACCTGTAGATTCACTCATTTGAATCAGTGGGTCATCACCTGTAGATTCACTCATTTGAATCAGTGGGTCATCACCTGTAGATTCACTCATTTGAATCAGTGGGTCATCACCTGTAGACATTCACACAAACTACAAAATATCACCCATGAAAAAAATTATTCTTGGTCGACATCCTGTTTCTCTTGCTGCCCTTGCCAGAGATTACTCGTCTTCCAATTGCTCAGAATTGTGAATGTAGTGATTGCGATGTGGGCATATATTCAGTTAGCCCCCCTGAATTATTAGCCCCCTGTTTTTCCCCCCAATTTCTGTTTAATGGAGAGAAGATTTCTTCAACACATTTCTAATCATAATAGTTTTAATAACTCATCTCTAATAACTGATTTATTTTATCTTTGTCATGATGACAGTAAATAATATTCGACTAGATATTCTTCAAGACACTTCTATACAGTTTAAAGTGACATTTAAAGGCTTAACTAGGTTAATTAGGTTAACTAGGCAGGTTAGGGTAATTAGGCAGGTTATTGTATAACAATGGTTTGTTCTGTAGAATATCGAAAAAATATATAGCTTAAAGAGGCTAATAATTTTGACCTTAAAATGGTGTTAAAAAAATTAAAAACTGCTTTTATTCTAGCCGAAATAAAACAAATAAGACTTTCTCCAGAAGAAAAAATTTTATCAGACATACTGTGAAAATTTCCTTGCTCTGTTAAATATCATTTGGGAAATATTTAAAAAAAGAAAAAATAATAATTCTGACTTCAACCCCATACATACACTACCAAACTCGATTGATAAATAGATGATGCAAATTGTATTGCAACTAGAGGTCATTTAGCATACATTACAAACCCTATCAATATCAGATATTTATGATGTAAATGCCAGTCTGAAGTGAACAATAAGCTAATTGTACAGAGATCTAAACGTAATGTTTTAAAAAATAAAAATTTCAATCAAGAACTGAGCAATTGAGAAAACCTGCAAACGTCACAGTATCTGAAACTGTATGTTAAACTTCTAGCTTGAAGGTGGCGCAGTGATTAGCTGTCGGCTTCTCCTTTGTAATCAGAGGTCACTCTAGGAGCTAAAGGAAAGAGTTCAAGTCTTTTGCATTTCCAGGCCTGCAGCGTTTGTCTTGTAACGAAGCGGTGTGCACACATTACAGTGCGTCAGACGAACGACCCAACTCTGATCATCAAAAGAGACATTCTCAGCAAAACAAAGCTCAGACGATGAATAAGAGAGAAATATAAGGGGACGAGACGCTATCGCTTCCTGCGCCGGCTTCGCCCACCCGCTCCTCTTATCTGCGGCGGCTGCGTTCGGATCCTATATCTGCACTGAAGCAACTGGTGCTGCGGGCTGATAAACAGGCACAGACCAGCCTCTCGCTTCATGTTAAATGGATTCCTGTGCGCTTATCTGTGCACGACGCCACTATCTGCATGATGGCGGAAGCAGAAAGTAATCACTGTGTTCAGCGGATTCCAGCAAGACACCCTAGACTTATTAATTGAATATGGGGTTGAATCACGTGACTGTCTTTACAGGCCCAGCGGCAGACAGAGCACAACATGTTGGAGACTTCAACGTTTAGCAAAATCCTCCGATCTCACTATAACTTTAGTAGGGATCACATCCCTTCAGGAGCACATGCCACGGGTTTAAGACTTACCTAGGAAACATTCACAGTACATGCGTACAGATGAGCTAAAGTGTCCTGATACTATTTATGTTAGCTCTTCCCTACAGAAAAAAACAGCTAAAACCAGCCTATGCTGGTTGGCTGGTTTTAGCTGGTCGACCAGCCTGATTTTAGAGGGGTTTGGGCCATTTCCAGGCTGGTTTCCAGCCATTTCCAGCCTGGTCTTAGCTGGTCAGGCTGGAAAATGACCAGCTAAAACCAGCTTGACCAGCCTAGACAGGCTGGGAGCCCAGCCAAAACCAGCTATGTCCAGCTTAAACCATTTTTCAGCAGGGTTAGCGGTTCAGACTAAATTTTATTTACTTTTTATTTTATATATAAAATACTGTACATAGCATGGTGGCTCAATGGTTAGCACTGTCGCCTCAGAGCAAGAAGGTCACTGGTTCGAGTCCCGGCTGGGCCAGTTGGCATTTTTGTGTGGAGTTTGCATGCTCTCCCCGTGTTGGTGTGGGTTTTCTCCGGGTGCTCCAGTTTCCCCCACTGTCCAGTGTTTGGGTGTTTCCCAGTCCTGGGTTTCGCTGTGTAAAAAATATTCTAGAATAGTTGGTGGTTCATTCCGCTGTGGCGACCTCTGAAATAGAGACTAAGCTGAAGGAAAATGAATGAATGAAGGACGAACCGCCTGTTTTAGTAATGTCTGGGTAAGAGTCCTCACCGACCAATACAGATATAAATAACTCCATCATCGTCAAACTGAGAACTGAATGCTGGATCTTCCAGTCTCTCTGGTACAGCTCACAATTTCTTCTCTCCAACATTAAGTGATGAAAATGTACTCATTATTTACTCTCCCTCAAGTGGTAATAAACTTTGAGTTACTTTCTTCTGTTGAACACATAATGTTGGAAACCGGTAACCATTGACATCCATAGTAGGAAAAACAAACACTATGGAAGTCAATGGTTACAGGTTTTTTCAAAGTATCTTCTTTTGTGTTCAACTTCAGCAGAAGTAAGCTGGTAAAAGGAGAATAAATAATGACAGAATTAAAATTTTTGGGTGAACTATGTTTTTAAGAACTGATGACTGATGTCTTTAACCCAGGCCACACACATATACACTCACCGGACACTTTATTAGGTACACCTTACTAGTACCGGGTTGGACCCACTTTTGGCTTCAGAACTGCCTTAATCCTTCAGAGCATAGATTCAACAAGGTACTGGAAATATTCCTCTGAGATTTTGCTCCATATTGACATGATAGCATCACACAGTTGCTGCAGATTTGTCGGCTACACATCCATGATGTGAATCTCCTTTTCCACCACATCCCAAAGGTGCTCTATTGGATTGAGCTCTGGTGACTGTGGAGGCCATTTGATTACAGCGAACTCAATGTCATGTTCAAGAAACTAGTCTGAGATGATTCACGCTTTATGACATGGCGCGTTATCCTGCTGGAAGTAGCCATCAGAAGATGGAGACACTGTGGTCATAAAGGGATGGACATGGTCTGCAACAATACTCAGGTAGGCTGTGGTGTTGACACGATGCTCAATTGGTACTAATGAGCCCAAAGTGTGCAAGAAAATATCCCCCACACCATTACACCACCAGCAGCATGAACCGTTGATACAAGGCTGGATGGATCCATGCTTTCATGTTGCTGATGTCAAATTCTGATCCGACCATCCGAGACTCATCAGACCAGGCAACGTTTCTCCAATCTTCTATTGTCCAGTTTTGGTGAGCCTATGTGAACTGTAGCCTCAGTCTCCTGTTCTTAGCTGACAGAAGTGGCACCCGGTGTGGTCTTCTGCTGCTGTAGCTCATCTACCTCAAGGTTGGACGTGTTGTGAGATGCTCTTCTGCAGACCTCGGTTGTAACGAGTGCTTATTTGAGTTACTGTTGCTTTTCTATCAGCTGGAACCAGTCTGGCCATTCTCCTCTGACCTCTGGCATCAAAAAGGCATTTGCACCCACAGAACTGCCCCTCACTGGATATTTGCTCTTTTTCAGCTCATTCTCTGTGAACCCTCGAGATGGTTGTGCGTGAAAATTCCAGTAGATCAGCAGTTTCTGAAATACTCAGACCAGCCCGTCTGGCACCAACAACCATGCCACGTTCAAAATCACTTAAATCCCCTTTTTTCCCCACTCTGGTGCTCGGTTTGAAGTGCAGCAGATCGTCTTGACCATGTCTGCCATGTGATTGGCTTATTAAAAATGTGTGACTATGAGCCCTTGAACAGGTGTACCTAATAAAGTGGCCGGTGAGTGTATACAGTTGAAGTCAGAATTATTAACCCTGATGTGATTTTCTTTTTTTTCTTTTTCAAATATTTCCCAAATTATGTTTAACAGAGTAAAAAAAAAATCACAGTATTTCCTATAATTTTTTTTCTTCTGGAGAAAGTCATTTCTTTTATTTCAGCTAGAATAAAAGCAGTTTTAAATTCTTTTAAAAAACATTTTAAGGTCAATAATATTAGCCCTATTAAGCAATATTTATTTTAGATTGTCTACAGAACAAACCACTGTAATACAATGACTTTCCCAATTACCCTAACCTGCCTAGTTAACCTAATTAACCTAGTTAAGCCTTTAAATGTCACTTTAAGCTGTATAGAAGTGTCTAGAAACAATATCTAGTCAAATATTATTTACTGTCATCATGGCAGAAATAAAAAAAATCAGTTATTAGAAATGAGTTATTAAAACTATTATGATTAGAAATGTGTTCTGAAATCTGCTCTCCGTTAAACAGAAATTGGGTTAAAATATACAGGGTGGCAAATAATTCTGACTTCAACTGTATACATATATAACCCAGGCCAACTCTCTGTGTGTCTGCACACCAGGGAACAATTACTGGGAGAAAAATAAATCAGGGACTGCTCCAAACTATTATTTCCCTCCTCTATTTACTGGCAGTTTGAGGTGTCACAGGCCATGCAGGGCCAAACGGAGCATAAGTCCTCTCTATCTGAGAGCAGGAGCGGCGGCGTGGAGGGACTGAGCTGAATGAGGTCAGTGAATGACTGAGCGCCGCGCTGCTTTTTCCTGTCCTGGGTCACTGGTTCTTAAACTGAAGAGCCCATTACTGTTACTGATTGCCTGCTACACACTCTTTCGCAAGCTTTCGGCACAAACACATGGAGTGTGTGTGGATGAGGCAGGCCACGGGGTGATGAACACCAGCAGCTGCAGCAGAGCTTTCACACAGAATATGTTTAAAGTGGCATCAGAAAGCAGCATATTACTGGGGAAAAAGACTTAAAGGTGGTGTGTGTCAGTTTTTGACTCTTCTAAAGCATAAAACACCATCATATATTTGCAGATATTTAAGAAACATGCTAAGTGAACATTCTTGTTTATCTCAAATACTATACTGGAGTCAGATGTTCTGCTTTGAAAATGTGTGTTATATACTGTAATGCTCTCTTTGTTTTGGTCGTTTAACTCGGCCAATGCCAGTTTAGCCAATTATATCGCAGCACCTCAGTGTGCCTTGGCGGAAAACGGCGTATTTCATTCATTCAGTCAGAAAGGCTCTCAAAATGTGCGTCCATGACCGAAATGTGTGTGTGTGTCTATATATATATATATATATATATATATACACACACACACACACAGTGCATCCGGAAAGTATTCATAGTGCTTTACTTTTTCCAAATTTTTTATGTTTTATTTATTTCCTCAACATTCTACACACAATCTCCCATAATGACAATATGAAAAAAGAGTTTTTGAAATTGTTGCAAATTGATTCAAAATAAAAAAACTGAAAAATGACATGTACATCAGTATTGACAGCCTTTGCTGCAGCCTTTGTTGATGCACCTTTGGCAGCAATTACAGCCTCAAGTCTATTTGAATATGATGCCACAAGCTTGGCACACCTGTCTTTGGGAATTTTTGCCCATTCCTCTTTGCAGTACCTCTCAAGCTCTATCAGGTTAGATGGGAAGCGGCGGTGTACAGCCATTTTCAGATCTCTCCAGAGATGTTCAACAGGATTTAGGTCTGGGCTCTGGTTGGGCCACTCAGACATTCACAGAGTTGTTGTTAAGTCACTCCATTGATATTTTGGCGGTGGGCTTTGGGTCATTGTCTTGCTGGAAGATGAACCGTCGCCCCAGTCTGAGGTCAAGAGCACTTTGAAGCAGGTTTTCATTCAGGATGTCTCTGTACATCGCTGCATTCATCTTTCCCTCTATCCTGACTAGTCTTCCAGTTCCTGCTGCTAAAAAACATCCCCACAGTATGATGCTGCCACCACCATGCTTCACTGTAGGGATGGTATTAGCCTGGTGATGAGCGCTGCCTGCTTTTCTCCAAATGTATCTCCAAAGAGTTCAATTTGAGTCTCATCAGACCAGAGAATTTTGTTTCTTATGGTCTGAGGGTGCTTCAGATGCCTTTTGGCAAATTCCAGGTGGGGAGTGTTTCCCGTCTGGCCACTCTACCATATAGGCCTAATTGGTGGATTGCTGCACAGATGCTTGTTCTTCTGTAAGGTTCTCCTCTCTCCACAGAAGAACACTGGAGCTCAGACAGAGTGACCATCAGGTTACTGATCACCTCCTTGGCTAAGGCCCTTCACCCCTGATCACTCAGCTTAGATGGCCGGCCAGCTCTAGGAAGAGTCCTGGTGGTTCCAAACACCTTCCACTTACAGATGATGGAGGCCGCTGTGCTCATTGGAACTTTCAGAGCAGCAGAAATGTTTCTGTAACCCTCCCCAGCCTTGTGCCTTCAGACAATCCTGTATCGGAGGTCTACAGACAATTCCTTTGTCTTCATGCTTGGTTTGTCCTTTGACATGCACTGTCAACCCTGGAACTTTATATATGCCTTTTCAAATCATGTGCAATCAACTGAATTGACCACAGGTGAACTCCAGTGAAGCTGCTGAAACATCTCAAGGATGATCAGTGGAACCAGAATGTACCTGAGCTCAATTTAGAGCTTCACTGGAAAGGCTGTGAATACTGATGTACATATGTAGATAGTTTTAGAAATAAATATTTCTCAGAGTGGTAATAAAGGACTCTGAATACTGCACTTGACATATCTTCCCTCGAAGTCTATGGTGAATAAAGCCCTGCTGAAAACTGTCTACATCTCTGCAACTGTTTAATTAAAGGTCCAACGTAAAAGCATAGAGCAATAAAATGAATGTGAACAGCAGCCATTGACACATTATTTCAAACCAACGCACTTCTCTTCCATTGTATTTCTATGCAAATATGTACTCGAAGGACGAGCTTGACTGTTACCAACCCAGGTTCATTCTGATTACGTACCCCTATATACATTTCTGGAGAGAGCAAAATACGTCCCAGGAGCTACATTTAGTGCAGTTTTTGTTCTCACGAATCCACTAGAGGCCGCTGTGTACGCTTTTGAGATCTCTTTCTTCATGCCTGCTGTTCTCAAGTAAATTCACCAGAAGCCGCTGTTGTCTGACTGACTTACTGAATTACCAACCGACCAATACCTCCAGCCTCACCCTTCCCTAAACCCAACCAATAGTGTTTTAAAAAGCACCGATTGACCTGCTCACCCCTTCCCTAAACTCATCTGCAGTATTTTAAAAAGCAATCCAAAAAAAGAAAAGCCCCCTCATTTTACCACGATTTTAAATTTTACCACATTCTCATCCTGTTATTTACTTGTTTGTTTTATTTTTTAGCTTTTGTTTTTGTCTTACCTGCTTTCTGAAACCGTTCGTCACCGGGCTCTAAACTCTAAACTTCGCTCTGCGCCTCAAGTCTGCTTATATACATGTCGAGCTACTGGACAAACTGGTAACAGCGGAAAAGCCGTCAATATGGAGGTATTGCTCAGCTGGTAAGTGCGAATAGGAACAGCGTCATACTGCCCCCTAGTGTTCATGTTAAAGATTAAATGCAGCCATACGTAGCTCTGGCTACATAATTTGCGATCTCCAGAAACGTATATAAGGCCACGTTTTCAGAATGAGTCTATGTTGAATGTTACACTTACATCTTGTGTATTTTGAAGTACACTGAACATGAGCACTATGTTTTTAAAACGCCGTATCAAGAACTTTAATGTTCACACACAGTATCACTCATCAATGTCAGTTCCAAAGCAGTGGACCAATCGGGAAACTCATAGGTGGGGCAAGCATCTGTTTAATCTGAGGTTAATCTTTGCAATTAGATGTGTTCTGAATTGTATCTAAGACGGCATTTTCTTAAAAAATAAATAAATAAAAGGTGCTCAAGTAGAAACCGCTGGCACCATAAACATAATGCAGTCTAGGTCAATCAGTCCTGGAAGAATGTATTGAGAAATGAATCAATTATTTGCATCTCCTTTGCCAGTATTCATAAGAAATAACAGTGTCTGTTTGCACTTGATTTAAGGTCTCTCTGTTGGACGGCCTTGAAACAATGCGTTTTTAGGAGCAGGTTTTAAGAGCGTCATGTGCCGCCTGACTGAGTTTGTGTGAAGCGTGTCCTTCACATCTCTTTCAGTGGGTTCCTCATGGGACAGAGCGGGTTCGAGCCCCGTCTGAGCGGTGATGGATCGCTCCCATCTCGGCCCATTAACGTGCGTCTGTCCCTGGTTTTTCCCAGATCCAGAAACCTTTCCGTTCGCTCTTTCGCTGTCTGCGCTCGTCCTCCATAACACACACACACACACACACACACCTCCAGCTCCTCTAATGGCTCGGCGTGGAGAGTCTGGCGTGTTTCAGCAGCGCTCCCTTTCCATCTGTTTCTGGGCTGGGTCGCAGCAAAGCAGGGACCTTTCTTCCAGCGAGACGCCATACTCCACGACACCGCTGTGATTTAGTCTCGAACAGAGCTGGAGAAACTGCCAGCCTAGAATGCAGCATATGCTAATGCTAAAGGCCCCGGTATAATCCAAACGAAATCAAATCTGCATTTCACATGTTAAAAAATAAATCTGACCTCACGTTGGGTAAAACATTTTAACACACTGCCTCAAAAACGTTTGTCTATCGAATCAGGTTGAATTTTTTCGATTTTACACCTGAAAAGGCATTTTGAGAGGTGTTTTGACAATGCAGGGCTGCAGTACAAGCAAAGGGCAAGTTGAAATTACATAATTTCAAACTAAATCTGGACATAATTAAAGTTTAAGTTTGTTTTTTGGCTTTACAAAGCAGCTCACCAAAGTAAATTACCCCCCATTTAGAAAATGAATATTTTTATCCATTTCTCAGTGAATGCACTTTGGTGCATTTGAACAAAACAGATTTATTAAATAAATAGATTTATTAAAATAATATTTTAGTCACCAAACATATTTAGAAATTAAAAGATGCAAGTAAATTCAAGCTAAATATTACAAAAATAAAAAAATTACAACCCACAAAACCTTTGCATTTTCCCCCATTTTCTTGCTTCACCTAATTTTTCCTCTTTTTTTAAATTTATATTTAATATTTTTTTATAACATTTAAATTTGGGTGTGCTAGTTTTTGGACCATTATAGTAAATTATTTTGTCAGATGAGCTCCGGATTTGGCTTCAGTACTGACTAATCTAATGTCTATGCACAAATATAATATTGTATAGCTTCATATTAAAAATATGAATTTAAAAGAGAGATTTGTGAGGGGTGTACTTATATATTGTTCGTTTCATTTCAAATCTATTGTTTAGGTGTATAGAGCCAAAAATTTTTGAATTGTGTCGATGTCCAAATATTTATGGATGATACTGTATATATATATATATATATATATGGCTTTAAACACTAACAAGATCAAGATGTGCTTTAACTGCAGCCTGTCAGCTTTAATTTGAGGGTATTTACACCTAAATCAGGAGAACGCTGTAGGAATTACAACAGTTTGCATATGTGCCTCCCACTTGTTAAGGGTCCAAAAGTAATGGGACAGAATAATAATCATAAAACAAAGTTTCACTTTTTAATACTTGGTTGCAAATCCTTTACAGTCAAGTCTGGAGCTCATAGACATCGCCAGATTCTGAATTTCAATCCTGGTGGTGCTCTGCCAGGCCTCTACAGCAACTGTCTTCAGTTCCTGCTTGTTTTTGAGGCATTTTCCCTTCAGTTTTGAATCAGATTCAGTTCAGGTAATTGACTTGGCCATTACATAACATTTCACTTCTTTCCCTTCAAAAACTCTTTAGTTGCTTTTGCAATATGCTTTGGGTCATTATCCATCTGCACTGTGAAGCACCATCCAATGAGTTCTGAAGAATTTGTCTGTATATGAGCAGAAAATATTGCCTGAAACACTTCAGAATACATCCTGCTGCTTTTGTCAGCATCACATCATTCATAAATACAAGAGAACCAGTTCTATTGACAGCCATACATGCCCATGCCATGACACCACTACCACCATCCTTCACTGCTTAGGATCATGACCAGTTCCTTTCCTTCTCCATACTCTTCTCTTCCCATCACTCTGGTACAAGTTGATCTTGATCTCATCTGTCCATTGGATGTTGGTCCAGCACTGTGAAGGCTTTTTTAGAACTCTAATCTGGCCTTCCTGTTATTGAGTCTCACCAATGGTTTACATCTTGTGGTGAACCCTCTGTATTCACTCAGGTGAAGTCTTCTCTTGATTGCTTACTCTGACACACAGCCAATTGCCAATTACTTTTGGACCCTTAACAAGTGGGAGGTGCGTATGCAAACTGTTGTAAAAATGTTAGAATTGTGTCCAAATATTTATGGATCTCAATGTATATATATATATATATATATATATATATATATATATATATATATATATATATATATATATATATATATATATATATATACATATTTATTTATTTGTCTATGTAAACAATGTCTTCACTGTACATGAAGATGTCAATGGACCTTATGAAAGTACCATAACTGAACTTACCAACAATTAAACAAAATAAAATAAAGTGTTAAGATGTTTATCTGACTCCTAAGGCTTTCTGGTAGAGCTACTCCTTATTTGGCTTGTTTCAAATCCATAGGAGTAAGTCAGAAGAAAAATTTCGGCACAACAACACTAATTTAGCAATGATAAATAAACTGGAGAGTGGAGTATCAGAGCTGGTGCAGATATATCTGCACCTGCACTATCACCTGCGGTTGTTGTTGTGTTTAGCAGTCACTCAAGCGGCGCAACCCATTTACAACCCAGCCCACTGCAGCTCGAGGGTGTCCGAGTGTTCAAACACAGTATACCATGGCCTTAAAGGGCCCTCAAAATTAAAATACAATTTTAGACGCTAGTATCAGTATTTATTTTAAGCTAGTGTGCTCTGAAACAGTGACAAAATTAGCATTTAGAAGATATAAACATCCAAAACCTGCAGTTAGTCGCTTTGTCACCATTTCTCCTCAAATCTCCAAACCAATCCAATTCTCTCTGGTGTCTGACATGCCCCACCCCCTTTTTCCCATTGGCTTTCCATTTGAGAGAAATAAACAGAGCGGCTGATAGAAAAGTTGATGCTAATGATGCTGGCTGATTCTGATGCTAATGAAACTAAGATGCCACCATCAGTGCCAGCGAGGAAGTGTGCTGTCTGCGTTTGTGGGCACTTTTACACTGACCGCAGAGGCTCGAGCCATTTGCTCCCTCTTATCCCCGAATTTTATTTCACATCACACTGGCACAGAGATCCATATGGCCTGGAGATTAAAATCTGTTTGACTAGTCTACTCAAACAAACACATTACAAACTCAAACACATGCTGTTGTTCAGCTGAACACATGCGCACACAGACACACACACACACACACTCATACTTGTATACATGGTTTACAGGGACACTCCATAGGCATGATATAGCCCTACCCCAACCCTATCCCTAAACCCAACCCTGTGAAAACTGGCAACATTTGAATATTAAACTGATGACTGCATTAAGTATGATTTTTAAGCGTTCCTAATTAGGACACTGGTGTGACCCTGTTAACCACCTTAATAAAGTACAACTAAGTCATACCCATTTTCCCAAGTACACGTGTTGGGGAAAGTTACTTTAGAAAGTAATGCATTACAATACTGAGTTACTCTTCAAAAAAGTATAGTTGCGATCAAGGGCGTAGGTTTGCACTTGACATTGGTGGGGACGAGTGAATACAGTCCCCCCACACCCCCGCCAAGAATGAATATTGTTTTTTATTTTATATTATATATTGCTATTAATTATTCAACTGCTATTAAAATATATTATTAATTAGTCCTCTTTTCATACAATTAATAAGTTAAATTAAGTGAGGTTTACTTATAAACTATTTTCGAGAGGATCACGTGCTTATGATCAACACGGCTGGCTCCTTATTAGCTCCGTAACCTGCCCCATTAGATGATTATGGAAGCATTATAAATAACCAGAGTTTTTCACTCCAGTTATCTTCGTCTTGAAGCTTCCACCCCTACTTCCTCCCCCTTTTCTGATAGGGCGACACGGTGGCCCAGTGGCTAGCACTGTTGCCTCACAGCAAGAACACCGCTGCTCTAACCTCATATTGGGCTGGTTGGTGTTTCTGAGCAGAGTTTCCATGCTCTCCCTGTGTTTGCGTGGGTTTTCCCCGGGTTCCCCGGTTTCCTCCCACTGTCCAAAAGCAAACCATAGCCAACCGACTAAACCAATTATCACCCAAGACAACCTCAGTTCACACTTCTCACACGACGACAAGCAGGGGAGTTCTCGAGACCTACCTGAGCTCGAACTCCCCTCTCGCCCTTCTAACAGGAGGGAGCCCCGGGCTCGAGGATATTACGAGCTCAGGGCTCTCTCCCGGGACAGCATGCCAAATACGCTTTATTGATTATCAGCTAAGTGTGAACTCTTGAAATAGTCAGGCGAGTAGCTAAGGGGGTTCAGGTGGTTTGAAACACCTAAAGTTGGATTATTATTATTATGTTTGAATTTATCTCATTAATCAAATGGCCAAATTCTCACTGAGGGAGGTTGAATGTGCTGGCCAGTTTGTTATTTGCCAATAGGCTTCAGTTTTTAATTTAAAACAAGTTAACAGATTTCCCCAAAAAAATTATGATTAAAAAAAAATGTGTTTTAAAACTAAGTATATTTTCATATTTGAAGAGTTTAGATGCAAAAACCTCTAAATATCATTTCATATTTTCTTCTAAAATGAGCATTTTTCTCCAACTCCTGTGTGTGGACTCAGTGATTTTACTTTTATAGTGACAAATACGTCCTTTCCATTGCCTTTAAAGTGAAATAACTGAACATAAATATACGAGGCTGAGAAAAATGCTCATTTTACATGGCTTTTAGAGGTTTTGGCATGTAAACTTTTCATTTCTTTATTCTAAGATTGTGTAAATAAACAAAGCAATTTGACATAATAGTAGGAAATATTTTTGGTACATCAAAAAGTGTAGTTAAAATAACTTTCCAACAAGATAATCCAGCTAAAATGAGTTCTTAATATTTCACTAAAATGTAATCTTTACACCTCAATGAAACAGAATGAATAATTAATCAGGTGAATAAGTGCAAAAAGGTTCAGTTTTTCAGAAAACAAATAACCCCTCCTTTCAATAAGCTGGACACCAATACTCCGATTTTAATATGATTAAGATAATACTCTAATTAATAGTCTAATATGTAAACAGCGATTTTTGATTCCCTTAAATGACCACCGAGTCACAAAATGTGGAGGTTTTTCTTTCCATTCGGCATGTGGTATCAAACTCCATTAAAACAAAAGTCGAAATATTAAAAATGAAACATACGAAATTACATGAAACTCCGGAGGAAACGCTGGAGATGCGACATGAATTATTTTATACTGAAACTTTCCTTCTGAAAGTCCTTCCTTGGTCTTATCCATATTTCTTTTCATGTTGAACACACGTCGACCACAACAGGAAATAAAAAAAACTGCAAATGCGTCAATTGCCTTCATTTTTTAACGCGTCAAATATTTCAAATATCGCATTAATACAAATTAACGCACTAATTTTGACAGCACTAATTATTACATAACTCGTGTTACTCCAAGACTCCCCATGCTATTATATAAATTGGTGTCGCTGTAAACCACATATACCTGTACACACACACACAGTCACACACACATGTTGGTACTGGTGGTTTATGAGAACTCTCTATAGGCATCATGCATTTTATACAATTAAAATGACTTATTATATGGCCCTAACCCTGAACCCAACCCTCACGGGAAACCTGTGGTGAATTCTGAATTGGAAAACACCCAACCTTTTTTAGTATGATTAAGCTTTTGAATAATGAGGATACAAGGAATGCCCTCATAAACCAGCATAATAGAGTACAACTAGGTCATACCCATGCTATTATACACATTTCTGTCCATTTACACCAAAATAAACACACACACTTGCACAGCTTTCATTATAGGCTCTCTCCACAGCTGTAATGATGTTTCTACTGTACAGACTGTATATTTCCTGCTGTCCCCCTAAACTCAACCCTCACAGCAAACAATCTGCACTTTAACATTTTCACTTTACAACATTCTGTCTGATTTCTATCACATTTTTAACCCAGTGGTTGGATTTGTCCATATCTGACCCAACATTACGTTCCTACAACCCAGCATTTTTAGAGCATCCAATGTTGTCAATGTTATGTCACCAGAAAATCCAAAAATAGAAATATGGATAAATCCAAATTTGGGTTATGGTTTTTCCATTAAATGTCATTTACATTTTTAAACCAATGGTTGGGTTATTCCCGGTTTAAGCCAACATTGTGTTTCAATAACCTTTTTAAAAAGCGCACATTATTGTGTCACCAGATAATTTAAAAACACACAATACACAAAATGCTGGGTTGTTGAAACCCGATGTTGAGTCAAATATGGAGAAACCCAACGTTGGGCAGATTTTTTCAATTAAATTTCAACGATACTTTTTTTGATTTGTTCATATTTGACCCAACATTAGATTCCAACAACCCAGCATTTTTAGAGCACACAATGTTATCTATGTTATCTCTCAAATATAATTTAAAAATACACAATAAAATGCTGGGTTATTGAAACCTTACATTGACTCATATATGCTTAAACACAAAGTTGGGTTCATGTTTTTATTAAATTTCAATTACATTTTTAAACCAATTGTTGGGTTAGTCCATGTTTAACCCAACATTGTGTTTCAATGACTTTTTTAGAGCACACAGTACTGTGTCACCAGATAATATAAAAATACACAATAAAATGCTGGGTTGTTGAAACTCAATGTTGAGTCAAACATGGAGAAACCCAACATTGGGTTGTTTTTTTCAATTAAATTTCAGTGACACTTTTTTTTTTTTTTTTTTTTTTTTAGATTTGTTCATATTTGACCCAACATTAGATTCCAACAACCCAGCATTTTTAGAGCACACAATGTTATCAATGTTATCTCTCAAATATAATTTAAAAATACACAATAAAATGCTGGGTTATTGAAACCTACATTGACTCCTATATGGATAAACACAAAGTTGGGTTAATGTTTCCATTAAATTTTAATTACATTTTAAAACTAATTGTTGGGTTAGTCCATGTTTAACCCAACATTGTGTTTCAATGACCTTTTTAGAGCACACAGTACTGTGTCACCAGATAATATTAAAATACACAATAAAATGCTGGGTTGTTGAAACCCGATGTTGAGTCAAATATGGAGAAACCCAACACTGGGTTGATTTTTTCAATTAAATTTCAGTGACACATTTTTTTTTTTTTTTTGGATTTGTTCATATTTGACCCAACATCAACAACCCAGCATTTTTGAGCACACAATATTATCAATGTTATCTCTCAAATATAATTTAAAAATACACAATAAAATGCTGGGTTATTGAAACCTTACATTGACTCATATATGGATAAACACAAAGTTGGGTTCATGTTTTTATTAAATTTCAATTACATTTTTTAACCAATGGTTGAATTTGTCCATTTTTGACCCAACATTAGGTTCCAACAACCCAGCATTTTTAAAGCACACAATGTTATCAATGCTATATAACCAAGATACTTTAAAATACACAATATACAAAAATCCTGGGTTGTTGAAACCCAATGTTGAGTCAAATATGGACCAACCCAATGTTGGGTTAATTTTTTCCATCAAATTACAATGACACTTTTTAACCCAATGGTTGTCATTTTAGAGCACACAATATTGTCACCAAGAAACTCCACAGATATAAAACTGCTAAGCAAAATAGTCCATGTAAACTTTGTAAGACTGAAGTATTGTAACCTCTAATCAACATTTCTCCCTGTGTCGACTTCCTCAAATTCCCATCTGCACACAGCACAGTGTGAAGTCTTTCAGGGCTGCTGCAGATAGATCATTAGTTATTGGTACAGTGCCATTAAGCGGTTCTGGTCAAGCTTCAAAACGCCATAAAAAACTGATCAAATGTGCCGTCAGATTTTATCCCAGATCACAGGACTTTCCCAGCGTGCTTCACAAGGAAAACTGTCACATGAAAATGCACATTTGGGATTAGCGAGGGACATCAGTGCTTTTAAAAGAAGCTACTGTTCAGTTATTCAAGGGTGTGTAGTTGCCAACGTACGAACAGCTTGAAGAAATAAAACATTTCCAGACTACTTAGGTTGTGGATGAAAGACTGTATGTAAAGAAATGCCAAGAAAATCTAAAGTGTATATGCTTTTCACAACCAAAGCCACTCTTCATTTTGCATTAAATTGCCATGGTGTCATTAAAAGAGAACCGTCAATCAAATATTAGCTTCACACTGTCTATTACTCATAATCTCAAATATACACTACCTGATAGAAGTCTTGTCGTCTATCTAAGTAGAACAGCAAATAATAACTTGACTTCTAGTTGATCATTTGGTATCAGAAGTGGCTTATATGAAAGCTAAAGGCCTCTAGATTACGCTTATTTGAGCACAATAAAATATGATCATGCCTTGATTATTAATGATTTCATTAGGACAGTAAGGTCTGACTTTGCTTAGACAAAAGTCTTGTCACTTAATACATTGTTCATACTTTCCATTTTCCTTAATTATCAATTTTCCACATGTTATCCATGTTTATTTCTCAAAGACGTGCAAGCAAACAACCAAATAAAAGATTTCAAGAAAGAAAAAAAGCAATTGATTTACTTACTAACATATGAGGCCCTTAACTTCTTACCCCTAATTGCAGGATGCAAAATGGAGGCAAACCCTCCCAAAAAAAGGCAATTTTCATGATACTAAAAATTATTTTTTGTTCACAAATGTATATCAACATAATCATGAAGGTCTCTAGATTCATCCAAATAAAACAAACCTTATAAGAGATCTAAAGTTTTTGTCAAAAGTTTAAGTGGCAACTATAGTTGGCGGTGGGCAAATACCTTGTATGTACATAAACTATGGGGTATTAGGGAATAATGTGTTAATAAGTTAATAAATCAAGGTTATTGGTTATTGGTTTAATGATTTTTGCTTTCATAATACCCCATGTAAACATAACTTAACCATTTAACTGATATCTTTACTTTAAAGTAGCCTTTTTTGATACACAATTTGATATACAGCAAACAAATAAAATCAACTTCTCCCTCTGGTTCCTCTCCTACAAAGAGTTAAAACGCTGAGTGAACAGAGAATAATGAACTCCTGCTGTTAAAAAGCAGAATCACTGAATAAAAACACAAAACTACAACCAAATTCACAACCTCAGGCCCTGCTGTTTACAAAAATACCTTATTCACACCAATATGACAGTTTATACACTATACTTACACACATTTCTGTCCAAACAGCTTGTAAAGTAGATTTTTCACCATAGGTGCTCTTTAAGACTAATTTCATGTTCATAAAATTATATAACAGATAATTTCCGGGGGTTCAAATCAAATGGTTTTATAATTTTAAGCATAATAAATGTGTTTATGAATATGAATTGATCTTTCGAAAGCAGTTGTTTTGAGAATGCCAAATGTTCTCCTCTTATTCAAATTTTACATTGAAGGATTCTTACCCCGGGAACTATAGTTGGCACATATTCAAATACAATTTTCTTGAAAAATAAATCAAAAACCTGGAGAAAATAAATGGAAAAACATGTTCATATAGGACACTATTAACAAGGCTACATGCATAAAACCATTAAAAAAAATTTGGGCACAAATGACAGTGCTTCTTCTAGGACTTTTTCCAGCTGTGGCGGCAGGCCTTTTTTACACAGATCTACCATCTACCTGTGGCGTTATTTCAATGACAAATGTCATGAGCGCAGTAAGTGGAGATCGCATTTGTGTAATAGCCTACGAGTATGCGAATCTCTGCTCGTGCACAAAACTTCTTGCACGCCCCCTCAAATATACGCTGCTCAATCGCAGATCTTCTTGTGCGCGCTCAAATAAACGCTGCTGAAGTGCGATTTAGTGCGTTTATGTAACAAGTATGTCTACAACATTTATTACGCTAGGAATATTCATAAGACCTACAGAGCGGTATTAATGCATCCTGAAGTGAAGTGAAACGGCTGTACGTTGTGTTTGTTGGCCTCACACATCACACACCTGTCAGTCAGTCAGTCAGTGAGTCAGCATGTCACCTTAAAGGGTTAAACAAATGACGCACAGCACTACTACGGTTACAGAAAAGTTTGCGCTGTTATAATTCACTTACCTTTTAATATGTTTTGGTGCGATTATCACCCGCTATTAAAAAAAACACGACTGAATGTTTTGAACGAATCATGCCATGTAGCCGTGGCGGGATCAATTTTGGCGTGGAAGAATGAATGTAGCGGAAACAATGAATGGGTTACCAGAAATAATGTACAGAACAGAATATAAAGTCATGGTGCAGTGGGAAAAGAATGAATATTGTGTATGACTCCATAAATCACATGGATTCAGTTTAAAGGGGACAGTTCACCCAAAAATCTAAATTCAGTCACCATTTACTCACCCTTCGCTTGTTTAAAACCGATTTGAGTTTCTGTCTTCTGTTGAACACAAATGAAGATATTTTGAAGAATGTTGGAAACCTGTAACCATTGACACAAAACTTCTTCCACGCCCCCTCAAATATGTGCGCGCTCAAATAAACGCTGCTGAAGTGCGATTTAGTGCGTTTATACAACAAGTATGTCTCCAACATTTATTACGCTAGGAATATTCATAAAACCTACAGAGCGGTATTAATGCGTCCTGAAGTGAAGTGAAATGGCTGTACGTTGTGTTTGTTGGCCTCACGCATCACACACCTGTCAGTCAGTCAGTCAGCATGTCACCTTAAAGGGTTAAACAAATGACGCACAGCACTACTACGGTTACAGAAAGGTTTGCGCTGTTATAATTCACTTACCTTTTAATATGTTTTGGTGTGATTATCACCCGCTATTAAAAAAAACACGACTGAATGTTTTGAACGAAAAGCTGTAATGTAGCCGTGGCGGGATCAATTTAAGCGTGGAAGAATGAATGTAGCGGAAACAATGAATGGGTTACCAGAAATAATGTACAGAACAGAATATAAAGTCATGGTGCAGTGGGAAAAGAATGAATATTGTGTATGACTCCCATGCCTCCATAAATCACATGGATTCAGTTTAAAGGGGACAGTTCATCCAAAAATCTAAATTCAGTCACCATTTACTCACCCTTCGCTTGTTTAAAACTGATTTGAGTTTCTTTCTTCTGTTGAACACAAATGAAGATATTTTGAAGAATGTTGGAAACCTGTAACCATTGACACAAAACTTCTTCCACGCCCCCTCAAATATGTGCACGCTCAAATAAACACTGCTGAAGTGCGATTTAGTGCGTTTATACAACAAGTATGTCTCCAACATTTATTACGCTAGGAATATTCATAAGACCTACAGAGCGGTATTAATGCGTCCTGAAGTGAAGTGAAACGGCTATACATTGTGTTTGTTGGCCTCACGCATCACACACCTGTCAGTCAGTCAGTCAGCACGTCACCTTAAAGGGTTAAACAATTAAGAATGAATATTGTGTATGACTCCCATGCCTCCATAAATCACATGGATTCGGTTTAAAGGGGACAGTTCACCCATAAATCTAAATTCAGTCACCATTTACTCACCCTTCGCTTTTTTAAAACCGTTTTGAGTTTCTTTTTTTCTGTTTAAGACAAATGAAGATATTTTGAAGAATGTTGGAAACCTGTAACCATTGACTTCAAGTACGTATATTTTATATTGACTTCTAGTATTTCTTTTTCCTACTATCGAAGTCAAGGGTTACAGGGTTCCAACATTCCTCAAAATATCTTCTTTTGTGTTAAAGAAACTCTCGGATACCTTGTTTTTATATTTTCTATTGTGTTGTTCCTCGCCAGGGAACAACAAGGTTTGTGTGAAGTAAATGGTGAGTTGATTTTTGGGTGATGCACTTCAGTGTATCTAAAATCTGATGTAATCCAGGTCTTCTTACCTGTCGCAGCGTGATCCGGTGTACCCCGGCGGGCATCGGTCGCAGATCACCTCGCCCCTGCCATCCACACGACACGTGGGACTGAAACTGCGATGTTTTTGAGCAAATATGGAGACAAAAAGACATACAAAAGATAAGCGAATTAAAAACATCCTTCCCGTTAATCATCAGCGCTCTCTCTGCCTCAAACCCTGCACGGCGAGGCCATTAGCCCTAGCATGATGACTATTGGGCTATTTCAGACGACACCAGAGCCTGGCTGAGGGGCATGCTGGGAATGCGGAGGCCAGCGACGCTTTCTTTAGATGAGGAATGCTCAGCTGTTGGCTTCTGGGAACTCTTTCGGGATTACCCACTAGCATGCTACAGCCATTATTAGCCTAGTGCTGAAATCATAGACCCCATCTACAGGTGCTACTCATAGATGCTAACATGCTAAAAATAAGATCAGTCCAAACTACATTATGGTCTCAACTGGGGTTCTTTGAGCACCAAAAGTGAATATTCTGTCATTTGTTTATGCTATATCTGTACCAATGTGGCTCTGGCACCAACACAACAGTGCTTTGGCTCTCCTAACAGCCCAGTATAGCAACAGACTGCGTACAGCAGCAGACACTAAGGAATGTATGCGAGAAACAGAACAGCCATCAACAGACCGAGGAAAATTAGGGGACTTTGAAAGACTGCAGTTATTCCTATAAGGAGATCTTCAGTGTTATTACCAAAAGCAGGGTTTCACCAAGTCATATTTGACTTTTTAACACCATTTCACGAGTTCACACTTGCAATAGTTTCAGAATAGAGCGTATTTGGCGTGCTGTCCGGGGAGAGGGCTCTGAGCTCGGGGAAGACACCCAAACTCGAGTTATTCCTCTTATCAGGAAACAAAGAGGAATAGGGATTCGAGCGAAGTATCTAGCCCGGCCCCAGAACGCTCCCCCTGGGATTGTAATGCTTAAGAGGTGAGGTGACGGGGTGGTGGAGGGATGCTAAAGTCGTAAGATGCTGCAGGTAAGACAGCTTTGGTATATATATAGGGGTTTGGTCAAGAACTGATTGGATAATAGAATAATTGTCAATGACGTATTTGATACTGAAACTTCTGCACGTGCTCCTCCCGAAATTTGTTTATAAAACATCACTATGAGAAGATAGATAAGAAACAGCAGAGGACCAAGTACAGAACCTTGAGAGACACCACAGCTAATAGAGAAAGGTTAAAATGTGCTGCTTTTTAATGGATTTTACGTTATAAACGTACTGTTCCTTAACTGCTCATTGTTAGTAAAACATTAACATACATTAACTAATAAGTGTTACCAATGGTACACATGTAAAATGTCAGTTAGTTGCTGCTGTATGTTTTTACACTAACATCAAGGCTCCCACAGTTTCAGTTTACCTGTTAATCACTTATTCATTTTCCTTAAGCTTAATACCTGATTTATCAAGGGTAATCACAGCAGAATGAACCGCCAACTATTCCAGCATATGTTTTACACAGCAGATACCCTGCCAGCCTCAACCCAGTACTGGAAAACACCCATACACTCCCATTCACACACACTCATAACACTACAACCAGTTTAGTTTCAATTCACCTATAGTGCATGTGTTTCTTTCTGTGAGGCCACAGTGCTAACCACTGAGCCATCTTCAAAACATATCAACAAATCAGTTCTAATACATGCTGTTCTATTTGAAATCTGGGAACGCGTCTTGTAAACTGTGGAGTGGGTGAAGCCTATAGTGGTTTGAAGCATTAATGAGCATTTTGGGGGCAAACTGCGGTCCTTAAATATGACGTATCTGTCATCAAATGGTTGTTGTTGTAAATGTGCTGGTTCTGGACGTACTTGTTTGAGGGGCTCAGCAGAGGACAGGCGCAGGGCTGACAGTCGTCTGCAGTTCCTTTAGTGGCGTCTCCGTAATATCCAGGAGCACACTGGCCACAGTTCGGTCCTACAGTGTGATCCCTGCAGCCCTACAGCACACGCACACACATTTACAACACAGGGACAGACAGACAAACACATCTACGAAACACTGCAGATTCTGATAGTTTCACAAAGCACAATTCACCTTAAAGCATGAATAGGTTTACAAGAATATAAAGCCAACAATTACTAAGCATCAGATTTTTTTTTTTGTGTCTGAAACAGTTTGTTTAAGGAACAACTCTCCCTAAGACCACCCTTACTTAGAGCCAACTGTGCTCTGATTGGTCAGAAGACTCTACTCTTCTCTGATTGGTCAGACAGCTCTGGTCTTCTCTGATTGGTTAGATGGCTCTGCTCTTATCCGATTGGTCAGATGGCTCTGGTCTTGTTGGTCAGATGGTTTTTGTCTCTGATTAGTCAGATGAATCTGCTCTTCTCTGATTGGTCAGATGGCTCTGCTGTTCACTGATTGGTAAGATGGCTCTGGTCTTGTTGGTCAGATGGTTTTTGTCTCTGATTAGTCAGATGAATCTGCTCTTTTCTGATTGGTCAGATGGCTCTGCTGTTCACTGATTGGTCAGATGGCTCTGGTCTTCTCTGATTGGTCAGATGGCTCTGCTGTTCACTGATTGGTAAGATGGCTCTGGTCTTGTTGGTCAGATGGTTTTTGTCTCCTCTGATTAGTCAGTTGAATCTGCTCTTCTCTGATTGGTCAGATGGCTCTGCTGTTCACTGATTGGTAAGATGGCTCTGGTCTTGTTGGTCAGATGGTTTTTGTCTCCTCTGATTAGTCAGATGAATCTGCTCTTCTCTGATTGGTCAGATGGCTCTGCTGTTCACTGATTGGTAAGATGGCTCTGGTCTTGTTGGTCAGATGGTTTTTGTCTCCTCTGATTAGTCAGTTGAATCTGCTCTTCTCTGATTGGTCAGATGGCTCTGCTGTTCACTGATTGGTCAGATGGCTCTGGTCTTGTTGGTCAGATGGTTTTTGTCTCCTCTGATTAGTCAGATGAATCTGCTCTTCTCTGATTGGTCAGATGGCTCTGCTGTTCACTGATTGGTAAGATGGCTCTGGTCTTGTTGGTCAGATGGTTTTTGTCTCCTCTGATTAGTCAGTTGAATCTGCTCTTCTCTGATTGGTCAGATGGCTCTGATCTTCTCTGATTGGTCAGATGGCTCTACTCTGCTCTGATTGGTCTAATGGCTTTTGTCTGCTTTGATTGGTCTGACTTGCCAAGTTTGTTGTGATTGGTCAAATGGCTTTAGTCTATTCTGATTGGTCAGATGACTCTAGTCTGTTCTGATAGGTCAGATGGCTCCCCTCTGCAGTGACTGGTCAGATGACTCCAGTCTGCTGTGATTGGTCAGATGGTTTTTGTTTGCTCTGATTGGTCAAATGGCTTTGTCTGCTCTAATTGGTCAGATTTGCCAAGATTGTTGTGATTGGTCAAATGACTGTATTCTGTTCTGACTGGTCAGATGACTCTAGTCTGTTCTGGTTGGTCAGATGGTTTTAGCCTGTTCTGATAGGTCAGAGAGCTCCACTCTGTTTTGATTGGTCCGTTGACTCTAGTCTCCTGTAATTGGTCAGATGGCTCTACTCTGCTCTGATTGGTCAGATGGCTTTAGTTTCCTCATACTGGTCAGATTGCCAGGTCTGTTCTGATTGGTCAGATGGTTTTAGTCTGTTCTGATTGGTCAGATGGTTTTAGCTTGTTCTGATTGGTCAGATGGCTTCACTCTGCTGTGATTGGTCATTTGAATCCACTCTACTGTGATTGGTCAGATGACTTCACTCTGCTCTGATTGGTCAGATGGTTTTAGTCTGTTCTGATTGGTCAGATGGCTTCACTCTGCTCTGATTGGTCAGATGATTCTATTCTGCTCTGATTGATCAGATAACTATACTCTGATCTGATTGGTCAAATTGCTTTACTCTACTCTGAATAGTCAGATGACTCTGTTCTGATTGGTCAGATGACTATTCTGCTCTGATTAGTCAGATGACTTTGCTCTGATTGGTCAGATGGCTCTACTCTGCTCCAATTGGTCAAATAACTCTACTTTGCTCTGATTGGTCAGATGGCTCTACTCTGATCTGATTGGTCAAATTGCTCTACCCTACTCTGATTAGTCAAATGACTCTTTTCTGCTCTGATTGGTCAGATGGCTCTACTCTGCTCTGATTGGTCAGATGGCTCTACTCTTCTCTTACTGTACTGTGTACCAATTACTGATGTCTCATTTCAGACAGGTAAGGCCTTAATGCAGCTTTATTACAGACCGCACGCTAGCTCATTTTAGACGCTGTAAACTTGCACAGAAATGTATTATTCCCACACACAGTACCTGTGTCACTGTGTCACGCAAAATATCAAACCGGCTACCTTCAATTCAAATGAATATAATAAGGTGTAACGCAATATATAAGTGTCTGACTCCTAAAAGCAGCATACGTCAACAGAGACGCACACATTTAATCAGTCTCACACACACACATTGTCTGGCTAATGGATCGGAGGGGTGGTGGCAGTGTTTCATCTCTGAAAGGTAAATAAACATGCAGAGAGTGATAATCACAGCGCAATCCATCGTCACAGTCACACACACACACACACACACAGTCACACACACACGTAGTCATGCACAAACATAAGAGCAGGTATTACCAGGCAGTGTCCGGTGAGGTCATCACAGCGCTCTGTGTGTCCGTGGCATTGACAGAGTTCACACACACCGCGGTAGATCGTCCCGTTGACCCGCCGGTAGCCCAGCGCACACATCTGCACACACACATCAAACATGCCGATGTTATTACGATTACGATGTTAGCAGACCATAGTAGGTGAGTGTGTGTGTGTGTGTGTGTGTCTGTGTGGGTGTGTTTGTGTGTATATGTGTGTGTTTGTTTGTATGTTAATGTGTGGGTGTCTGTGTGTGCGTGTGTCTGTATGTCTGAATGTGTGTGTCTGCATGTGTGTTTGTCTGTGTGCATCTGTATGTATGTGTGTGTGAGTGTGTGTGTGTGTGTGTGTGTGCACGTCTGCCTGTGTGTGTGTGTCTGTATGTGTGTAAGCGTGTGTGTTTTGTCTTTAAATGTGTTTATTTGTGTGTGTGTGTGTGTGTGTGTGCGTGTGTGTGTGCGTGTGTGTGTGTGTGTGTGTGTGTGCATCTGTATGTGTGTGTGTGTGTGCAAGTGTCACTGTCTGTATGTGTATGTCTGTCTGTGCGTGTGTGTATGCACGTGTGTGTGTGTACATGTGTGTGAGTGTGTATGTGCGTGCATTTGAGTGTATGTGTGCGTCCGTATGAGTGTGTGAGTATGCGTTTGTTTTTGTCTTAATGTGTGTGTTTATGTGTGTGTGTGTCCATATGTGCGTCCATGTGTGAATGTGTGTGTGTGTGTGTGTGTATGTGTGTGAGCGTGTGGGTTTTGTCTTTAAATGTGTTTATATGTGTATGTGTGTGTGTGTGTGTGTGTGTGCGTGCGTGCGTGCGTGCGTGTGTTCATATGTGTGTGTGCATCTGTATGTGTGTGTGTGTGCGCGCAAGTGTCACTGTCTGTATGTGTATGTCTGTCTGTGCGTGTGTGTAACTGTGTTTGTCTGTGTGTGTGCGCGTGTGTGTGTATATACATGTGTGTGAGTGTGTATGTGCGTGCATTTGTGTGTATGTGTGCGTGAGCATGCGTTTGTTTTTGTCTTAATGTGTGTGTTTATGTGTGTGTGTGTGTCCATATGTGCGTGCACGTGTGAATGTGTGTGTGCATGTCTGTATGTGCCTGTGTGTATATACCCATCTGTATGTGCGTTTGTGCACCTGTGTGTGTGTGTGAACATGCGCATGTGTCTGTATGTGTATGTGTGTTTGTCTATATGTGTGTGTGCGCATCAGTATGTGTGTGTGTGCATCTGTAAGTGTGTGTATGTGTGTGTCCATCTATGTCTGTGTGTGTGCATGTCTGTATGTGCGTGTGTGGGCCTATATGTGTGTGTTTGTGCATCTGTGTGTGTGTGTGCGCTGCTGTAATTGATCAATGCTGTGCTAATTGACGGATCAGTGTACAGCACGCAGCTCTTTGATTTCCTCAATGAGGCAGCAGATTTATTTCAGTCTGAACTCAAGCACAGGGGAGGTTTATAGAGCGGCTGATAAAGACCTTCTCAGAGAGAGTGTGTGTGTGTGTGTGTGTGTGTTATTAAGCTCTACTTTCCCCTTCACACCTGGCTTTGTTTCATTAATGTGTCTGAAGGAGTTTACTGCCTACTGCTGCCTTTGGCTGGAATGGCTCCTACGTTATTTGAAGTCACAATCCACACTATTAACAGAGGCTTTCAGCTCAACACACGACTAACGATCTGCTTATTAACAGTTAGTAGGGCAGTACACTACAAACATACTTACTTTGTCATCTTATTTCTTTTCAAAATATCTAAAAATAACTTCAAATCGAGAAGAATTTCCGGTAACACTTCATAATAACCACACACCAATCATTTATTAGGCATTAGCATCCAGTGAATTCATGATCTGTTAAGCATTAACTCTGCATTAATAGATGTTAGTAAGCAGGTTATGCCTTCAGCTACACATGCTCTATTCTCAACCCAGGCTCATTCTGAAAACGTAGTCCCGTGGACATTTCTGGAGGCCGCGAAAAACGAAGCCGGAGGTACATACGGCTGCATTTAATTTTTTTAAGCGAATGCTGTGGGGCGGTGTGACGCCGTTCCTTTCGGCGCTTGCCGGCCGACCGCTCGCCTCCATGTGGAGGGCTTTTCCACAGCAACCAGTTTGTAGGTGGTATTAACAAAGTGTGAAAGTACAATTATTAAGTCAAGAATACAGCATTTGTAGCTGCAGTTATAAACAGCTTATTAACGTTTATTAATGTATAGTTAAAGCTTAACAGATAATGAACTAACTATTTGCTAATGCTTATTAAATGGTTTATAGTGTGTGGTTATTTTAAAAAGTGTTACCCTCATTTCTAATAACTGATTTATTTTATCTTTGCCATGATGACAATAAATAATATTTGACTAGATATTTTTTAAGATACTAATATCCAGTCTGACTTGACATTTAAAGGCTTAACTAGGTTAATTAGGTTAACTAGGCAGGTTATGGTAATCAGGCAAGTTAGTCTACAGAACAAACCATTGTTATACAATATCAAAAAATACAGCTTAAAGGGGCTAATAATTTTGACCTTAAAATGTTTTTAAAAAAATTCAAACTGCTTTTATTCTAGCCGAAATAAAACAAATAAGGCTTTCTCCAGAAGAAAAAATATTATCAGAATTACTGTGAAAATTTCCTGAATCTGTTAAACATCATTTGTGAAATATTTAAAAAAGAAAAAAATAAATAACTCAAAGGGGGGCTAATAATTCTGACTTCAACTGTATATATTAGGCATGGGCTGCTATAAGTTTCTGATGGTATGATACTCTTGGATAAAAATATCACGGTATCACGGGATTGTGTTTACTACAGTAAAAACATGTCTTAAAAATGTCTTAGTAAAAAAACTACATTTTTCCCCATTTAACACAATATATTACATTTTAGGAAACATTTATAATATTTTGGAACAGGAAACATGTCAGGCGTATTAATTAAAATAAACCATTGACTTCTACAATCTTCATTAGCTTTAAAAACAGATTTCCTTACAGCACATAAAAAACAATTAAAAAAACTCTACATATACCTTAGAAACGGAATAACAAAACATTTGTGTGGTTTTACCTTGACTTTTTCAAACCGGGGTAAACCTTAAAACTGGTTATCGTCCCATGCCTAATATATATAAATATATATATATACACAGTTGAAGTCAATTATTAGCCCCCCTGTTTATTTTTTCTCTCAATTTCTGTTTAACAGAGCAGATTTCTTCAACACATTTCTAATCATAATAGTTTTAATAACTCATCTCTAATAACTGATTTATTTTATCTTTGCCATGATGACAGTAAATAATATCTGACTAGATATTATTTAAGACACTTCTATACAGCTTAAATTGACATTTAAAGGCTTAACTAGGTTAATTAGGTTCACTAGGTAGGTTAGGGTAATTAGGTAAGTCATCGTATAAGGATAGTTTGTTCGGTAGACGATCGGGAAAAAATAGCTTAAAGGGGCTAATACACTGAAAAAAATTACTTAAAGATGATTCCTTGGATTTACTCAATTTTTTTAAGTTAAGTGGTTGTAAACAATTTACTTTGGTTGAATTTAAACAATCAAATTAAGTTGAATATTGCTCAATTTAATTTGTTTGTTTAAATTCAACACAAATAAATTGTTTGCCACAGTTTTGCATGCAACACTTTTTTCAGTGTAATATTGACCTTAAAATGGCTTTTAAAAAATTTAAAACTGCTTTTATTCTAGCCAAAATAAAACAAATAAGACTTTCTCCAGAAGAAAAAATATTATCAGACATACTGTGAACATTTCCTTGCTCGGAAATATTTAAAAAAGGAAAAAAATTCAAAGGGGGGCTAATAATTCTGACTTCAACTGTGTGTGTGTGTGTTTGTGTATACATATATATATATTATTTTATTTTATTTTTTATAAAACTTGACAATCCAGCAATATCTCACAAGAGTGTGGTTTCCTGAATATTAGTACACTGCAAAAAAAATCTTCTTACTTAAAGGTTTTGTCTTGTCAAAGACATTCAAAGCATATTTTCCGTCATATTTTCAGATTTTCTTTTAAAACTGAAATGATAACTTTGAGTCATTTTTTTTTCTTCGCTGATAAGATATACAGCCAGGTCCACAACGTTCCTGTGTTACTCGGGCGATACTTCCGGGTTTATTCCCACCGCAGGCTCGATTTGGCTTTTAAAATGGCAGCCGCGTGAAATCAGTCTACAGCAGGGCTGTCCAAACTCGGTCCTGGAGGGTTGGTGTCCTGGAGAGTTTAGCTCCAACCCCAATCAAACGCACCTGAACCAGCTAATCAAGCTCTACTAAGTATACTAGAATCTTCCAGGCAGGTGTGTTGAAGCAAGTTGGAGCTAAACTCAGCAGGACACCAGCCCTCCAGGACTGAGTTTGGACACCCTTGGTCTATAGCAAGTGTAAAATCACCACAGCAGATTGATTAATATAGATAACATATGTTACCATCGCAACTGTAGAACGAGCAGTTTTTAACGTCTAAAAATCAGTGGAAGTCTTGATCTGAAACATGCTAATGGCTGCTCGTACATGACGAATAAGGTCAACAGAATGGTTCAATAACACTTTAGCAATCCTTCTGCATGACTATAGTATAGTGGAAGTGCTCAGTGCATTTTGGGATTGATGTACCCATGGAGAACACATGTGTCGCTGCTTTAAAATCTGGTCACCTAATGAGGCAGAATAACTGTGCGGCTGCTGCCTGAATGGGCTCTAGGTGGGCAGATCAAAACTGCTGACTGCACACACACACACACACACTGAATATGAAGCAGAGATTGGAAATGACTACAGCAATAAACATCACACATTTTCTCTGCTTCGTTTTTGTCGCTCTGAAAGAAAACAGCCCTGCCCGATCCTGACCATCATCACTCAGAGGCGAACAAACACACCTACTAACCATAATATCATCCTAAGCCGTTGATAAAACACCACTGAAAATAGTTTTTAAAGGGGACCTATTATGAACTTCGATGTAAAATAAGTCTGTTGTGTCTCTAGAGCGTGTGTGGGAAGTTTCAGCTTAAAATACCACACACATATTGTTTTCTTACTCTCTCAAACTGCCCCTTTTAGGCTTTGATCCTAATTGTGGTGTTTTGGTGACTGTCGCTTTAAATTCAGATGAGATCAGCGTCACACTTTGTATGTAGTGTTGGGGAGTAACTAGTAACATGTAACGGCCTTACGTAATTTAATTACAAAATAAATGTAACAGTAATTTGTTACTATTCAACAGGTAATTAAATTACAGTTACTTATGAAAATGTTAAAGATTACAAAAGGGGTTACATCTAAAAATGTTTAATAATGTTAATCTGTTGCTTTGCCTGTTTTTGATATGCACAATGCCTTCAGCTAAGGCCATTTATTAAAGCTGTGCTTTTCTGATGCTTTAGATTTGCAGCGCACCACATCTAATCCTCTTTGCCCCTATTTGTTTTATAAAAGCACATGGTTTCTGTCATCGTGAGTGTAAAGAAATTAAACAGACTCTTTCATTTCCAATGATATATATTGACTAGGGCCAGACGGAATCTGTGGACGTTGTTTGCTATTTCTGCTATTTCTTCTTGCTAATTTTTGTAAAAATCTGTGGATTTCTGCTAAATTTTTTGGCAGTATCATAACTAAAACTTTAATATATAATAAAGAGTAATACCTTTTTAACTTTTATTTAATGTTTACAATGCAAATCCAATTAGATTCACTTTATTTCAGCCCAAAATCTATCCAAAAGGAAATCAAGTAGGGGGGGGGGGGGGGGGGGGGGTGTTGCTGTGACGGTCATGGAAAAACGCTAAGGAGGGAGGGCGATTTGTGATGGTCACGGAAATCACACTATGTTGGGGGTGGGGATTGTGACGGTCGCAGAAATAACGCTAAGGGTGGAGGATTTGTGACGGTCGCGGAAATCACACGGGGGGGTTGGGGTGGACTGTGACGGTCGTGGAAATAACCCTAAAGGAGGGGGACGGCGTTTTGTGACGGTCGAGGAAATCACACCAAGTAGGCGGGGATTGTGACAGTCGCGGAAATAACGCTAAGGGGGGGAGGGGGATTTGTGATGGTCGCAAAAATCACACTAAGTAGGGGGGGGGATTGTGACAGTCGCGGAATTAACGCTAAGGGGGGGAGGGGGATTTGTGACGGTTGCGGAAATCACACTAAGTAGGGGGGGGGGAGGCTGGGATTGTGACGGTCGCGTAAATAACGCTAAGGGGGGGGAGGGCGGTTTGTGACGGTCGCGGAAATCACACTAAGTAGGGGGGGGGGGATTGTGATGGTCGCGGAAATAACGCTAAGGGGGGGGAGGGCGATTTGTGACGGTTGCGGAAATCACACTAAGTTGAGGGGGGGGTTGTGACGGTCGTGGAAATAATGCTAAGTGGGGGGGCAGAAATCACTCTAATCACTATTATGTCGCCCTAGGCGGTCGACTAGGTCGCCTCTATGGACCCGGATCAATAAGTGACGGCACAGACCTTCACCAAGCTGTGAGGCCGGTGTCTAGCCGATGAAAATAAAGCCATTTGACGGCAAGAATGACGATTTCTTCTTCTACCTGTTTTTCGGTGGTCGACAACAAACTTTCTGGTGCGTTACTGCCACCTCTCGCTTTGGTCAGTAACGTCGTCAACCAATTAGGCTAACACGAGAAGTTAGCTTGATGGAAAGATGACTGAGGGAGAGGAGGTCGATATATAAAGTTTACTGTAGTAAAGGATGAAGTGTACTATGGTAATTACTATTAGTTCATGATAGTTACTAATGACACTACATTATAATCCCTTATAAATGACTGAAATAATAAACTGTTTACTAGCATCTAATAATGCAGAGCTAATGCTCAACAAATAATGAATGAGTTATTTGCTAATGCTTAATAAATGGCTCATGGTGTGTAGTTCTTATAAAGTGTTACCGAAATATTTGTCAAACACATTTGCCAAAGATTATCTGAATAAACAGATGTATAGACAAAAGTTTGACTCTACATTGTGATGGTTATAAAGCCCACTCTGCAAACGGTCACTGTGATCACTGCAGCAAGCTTTCTTTTCCTTTTTGGTGTGATCTGAGGTTTTGCTGGTGTCACATGAGGGTTTATCTCCGTCTGAGATGATCACGGTGTCTCTTGGCCAGCGGTTCGTGCTAACATCAGCATAAAAATCTGCTCGCTCAGAAATCAATAACCACTGCAGCTTTAATAGACAAGACACTTATGCAGAGAGAAACCATGTCCAGAGATTCCACACAGTCAGCCGCCCGTGCTGCTGATGCGCACACATACACACACACACACACACACACACACACACACACACACACACACACACACACACACACACACACACACACACACACACACACACACACGGTTTGATCAGGCATTGTCTCAGGAGGAATGTGAGGAGCTCCAGAAGGACACTCAACAGCATAGTGTGTGTCAGAATGTCAGCACACGCACACACACACACACACACACACACACTCACTCATTGGCCGCTGGTTTTCAACTGCTGCACAAAACACCTCAGGAAACAGCAGTGCCTGGATCTGCTACAGTTTACCTGGTGCAATGCTTGAAGACAGAGGCCTGTTTCAGACAGTTTGTAGCAGGTAAACCAGTAGTTAAAGTTCTATATACTGTATTACACTGTATATATCTGGAGAGATATTTAGACAGACAGAACATCTAAAACATATAACTGCAAATAGAGCATTGCAAGGAATTGGTTGTTTTTTAGGCCAAAACCGATGGATTGTTTCATTTTACGACATTATGAACCTGCTGAAGAACTTATTAAAACTTTTTTGTAGAAGATACCCACTACTAGTCAAGAAGTAATCTCATCTAATCACCAGTCAACAGGTAAACTCATTTACTCACTACTAGTCAACAGGTAGACTCATTTACTCACTACTAGTCGACAGGTAGACTCATTTACTCACTACTAGTCAACAGGTAGACTCATCTAATCACCAGTCAACAGGTAAACTCATTTACTCACTACTAGTCGACAGGTAGACTCATTTACTCACTACTAGTCAACAGGTAAACTCATTTACTCACTACTAGTCAACAGGTAGACTCATTTACTCACTACTAGTCAACAAGTAGACTCATTTACTCACTCCTAGTCGACAGGTAGACTCATTTACTCACTACTAGTCAACAAGTAGACTCATTTACTCACTACTAGTCAACAGGTAGACTCATTTACTCACTACTAGTCAACAAGTAGACTCATTTACTCACTACTAGTCAACAAGTAGACTCATTTACTCACTACTAGTCAACAAGTAGACTCATTTACTCACTACTAGTCTACAAGTAGACTCATTTACTCACTACTAGTCGACAGGTAGACTCATTTACTCACTACTAGTCAACAGGTAGACTCATTTACTCACTACTAGTCAACAGGTAGACTCATTTACTCACTACTAGTCAACAGGTAGACTCATTTACTCACTACTAGTCAACAAGTACTCACTACTAGTCAACAGGTAGACTAATTTACTCACTACTAGTCAAGAAGTAAACTCATCGAATCACCAGTCTACAGGTAAAGTCATTTACTCACTACTAGTCAACAGGTAGACTTATTTACTCACTACAAGTCTACAGGTAGACTCATTTACTCACTACTAGTCAACAAGTAGACTCATTTACTCACTACTAGTCAACAGGTAGACTCATCTAATCACCAGTCAACAGGTAAACTCATTTACTCACTACTAGTCAACAGGTAGACTCATTTACTCACTACTAGTCAACAAGTAGACTCATTTACTCACTACTAGTCGACAGGTAGACTTATTTACTCACTACTAGTCAACAGGTAGACTCATTTACTCACTACTAGTCAACAAGTACTCACTACTAGTCAACAGGTAGACTAATTTACTCACTACTAGTCAAGAGGTAGACTCATTTACTCACTACTAGTCAACAAGTACTCACTACTAGTCAACAGGTAGACTCATTTACTTACTACTAGTCAACAGGTAGACTAATTTACTCACTACTAGTCAACAAGTACTCACTACTAGTCAACAGGTAGACTAATTTACTCACTACTAGTCAACAAGTACTCACTACTAGTCAACAGGTAGACTCATTTACTCACTACTAGTCAACAGGTAGACTCATTTACTCACTACTAGTCAAGAGGTAAATTAGTCAAGAATAATCACAAGTCATCTTGGTAATTTTTATGATAATTCAAAAATTTTAAATAAACCAAATCCTGTTGGCTTTTTATTTAGCACTGAAGCAGTTTCAAAAATATACTCAGGCCAGTGTTGGTCAAGCTGTTCTCGTGAGCTTGAATTTCTTTAAATGTGATTATTGATGCCGTAAAAGGAACCTTATCAAATTGTCACATTGACCTTTACCAGAAGTTTATTGGTGGCTGAAAAACACTATTATTCATTCTACTCAACCAAACTGTTTGTATGTAGCTTTGATTTTTTTTCTGGCTTACCTCACAGGATGTCCCATCATATCCAGGGGGACATTGGCACACCTCCACAGCCCGGGCCTGAATGCCACTGCGAGAGTCTTGATCAGCTACACTCATCCTAACAGAACGCAGCCTGAGAGAGAGAGGGCACATGGTCCAATCAGAGCACAGTTCAATTCAATTCATCTTTGTTTCTATAGCCCTTTTACAATGTAGATTGTGTCAAAGCAGCTTAACATAGAAAATCATAGCAAATTGAAACTGTGTCAGTCCAGTTTTCAGAGTTGAAGTTCAGTTTACCTCAGTTCAGTGTGGTTTAATATTCACTGCAGAAAGTCCAAACACTAAAGAGCAAATCCATCGATGCGCAGCTCCACAAGGCCCAAGGCCCAGTGGTGACAGTGGAGGAACAAACTCCACCAATTGACGAAAGCGAAGGAAAAGCGACGCCGCCACTGACGTGCACCTCTCAAAAAATGTAACTACATTTTGCGACGTCGCATAGCGCAAGCTCTATGATTGGTCAGTTTGGTATCGTGACGAGTGTTTACAAGTGTCGAGACCTATGAATGAGCTCCAGATGGAGACTTTTGTTTTGTGTTCACTTTATGATGATGTCTGACGGTTTCCACCTCTGAATGAGCGAGTTTGAGCTCAAACCCAACCGTCACAGTAATGTAAAAACAGTAGTTGTACCGGCTATTAATTATGTTATCAATTAAATTACCCAATAAATTGTATTTGTTAACGTCTACCCCCACCCCAACCCTAAACCCAACAATTACAGTGATGTAAAAATATTAATTATTGTTATTCAGTGTCATAAAAAAATGCAGGCCACGTATCTGATCTAGACTTTACCATCTGTTCGCTTGCCACTGAACCGTGTCATAGCTCATTACCATAAAGTTGACTTGATTTCAACTCTCCTCGACGCCCACACCGGCGAAGACGCGCTGCGCTGCTCCTCGCCGCTTATCGCTGCCGGCTCTCATTGAAAATGAATGGCTTCCGGTTACTTTGATGCTATCGCCGCTTTCGGTGTGAACGTACAGTAGTAGGGGCTGCCCCAGCGTAATGAACCACCAACTATACCAGCATGTGGCCATGCAGTGAATGCCCAGTAATAAAACACTTACATACTGTGCCAATTTGTTTTTTTTTGAGTATGTGTGTGTGTGTGTGTGTGTGTGTGTGTCATGTTTTCAGTGTCTGTGCCTGTCTTGTTCTCAGTACTCTAAATGTGTGTCTGTGTGTGTGCGTCTGTGTATACTGTGATTGTGTCTTGCCTAGAGTATGTGAGAGAGAGAGAGTGTGTGTGTGTGTGTGTGTGTGTGTGTGTGTGTGTGTGTGTGTGTGTCATGTTTTCAGTGTCTGTGCCTGTCTTGTTCTCAGTACTCTAAATGTGTGTCTGTGTGTGTGCGTCTGTGTATACTGTGATTGTGTCTTGCTTTGAGTATGTGTGTGTACTGTGACTGTGTCTTACTCTCGCTCTATTTCTGAATGTGTGTGTGTGCGTGTGTGTGAAAGAGAGTGTATATGTGCTATGAGTGTGCGTTTGTGTCTGTCTGTATATGGTTCCTATGGTATATACTGTGATTGTGTCTTGCTCTGAGTGTCTGTGTGTGTGTATGTGTGTGTGTGTGAGTGTGAGTGTGTACTGTGATTATGCCTTGCTTTATTTCTGAATGCATGCATGTGTGAGTGTGTGTGTGTGTGTGTGTGTGTATGTGTGTGTCTGTGTCATGTTGAGTGTGTGTGTGTGTATGTGTGTTTGTGTCATGTTTTGAGTGTGTGTGTGTGTATGTGTGTGTTTGTGTCATGTTTTGAGTGTGTTTGTGTGTGTGTGCGTGTCTGTGTCGTGTTTGTGTGTGCGTGTGTGTCATGTTTTGAGTGTGTGTGTTAATGTCATGTTTTGAGTGTGTGTGTGTGTTTGTGTCATGTTTTGAGTGTGTGTGTGTGTTTGTGTCGTGTTTGTGTGTGTGTGTGTGTCTGTGCGTGTCATGTTTTGAGTGTTTGTCTGAGTGTGTGTGTCTTGTCCTTAGTATTTTTGAGTGTGTGTGTGTTCTATGTGTGATGTTTTGAGTGTGTGTCATGTTTTGAGTGTGTGTGTACGTACTGTGATTGTGTCTTGCTCTGAGTGTGTCTGTATGTGTGTGTGTGTGTGTCTATACTGTGTCTTGCTCTCTCTCTCGCTCTATCTTTGAGTGTGCGAGAGTGTGTGCATGTGTGTGTACTGTGAGTGTGTCTTGCTCTCGCTCTATCTCTCCGAGTGTGTGTGTGTGTGTGTGTGTGTGTGTGTGTGTGTGTGCAGTGTGAAGTCAGACCTGTAGATGGCGTGTGTGTGCTCCTGTAGACTGTGCTCTGCCCTCAGCATCAGCCGCTGGATGTGCTGCAGTACAGAGTGGAAGTCTCTCCTGCTGACGCTCTGCCCTGAGGCCTGATGCTGGAAGAGCTCCGGCAGCAGATCTACTCCGCGCTCAGATGAGGAGAGCGGCTTCAGCAACGCCTCAGACCACCTGTGAACCAGCCGCAGACCTCCACCCTGCACACACACACACACACACACACACAAACCAGCTGACAGTGAGGGCAATGTGGTAAACTATGAACATAGCAGAGTTAATGACAGTACAGCGCTGTCAGTACACGCAGGTCATCTGTAGTCCACTGTTAGCTGACAGAATACACACACCGTAGCGAGAGCTTCACACACAACAACAATACAACTGTAACACACACACAGCATTACAGCGGACAATTGAAACAGGAAGTATGTTAACTTCTCATATATATATATATATATAGGTGATGTGGCAGCACAGTGGTTAGCAATGTCGCCTCACAGCAAGAAGGTCACTGGTTTGAGTCCCAGCTGGGTCAGTTGGCATTTCTGTGTGGAGTTTGCATGTTCTCCCCGTGTTGGCGTGGGTTTTCCCACACATGCGCTATAGGGGAACTGAAGAAACTAAATTTTCTGAAGTGTGAATGAGTGTGTATGGGTGTTTCCCAGTACTGGGTTGCAGCTGGAAGGGCATCCGCTGTGTAAAACATATGCTGGATTAGTTGGCGATTCATTCCACTGTGGCGACTCCTGATTAATAAAGGAAAATGAGTGAATGAGTAAGTGTGTGTTTGTGTGCATGCATGAATGTGTGTGTGTGTGTGTGTGTGTGTGTGTGTGGAGCTGTGTCTGTGCATGTGTGTATGCATGCATGGGCGTGTGTCTGTGTGTGTGTGTGTGCATGTGTGTCTATGTTTGTGTGTGTCTGTGTGCAGCTGTGTGTTTATGTGTGTGCATGGATGAGTGTGTGTGTGCATGCATAAGCATGTGTGTGTGTCTGTGTGTGTGTCTGCGCGTGCATGTATGTGCTCTGTGTGGCTGTGTGTGTGCGCGTGCAGACAGTGTATATGTGTGTGTATGTATGTGCGTGCGTGCATGGCTGTGCCTGTGTGTGTGTGCATGGATGAGTGTGTGCAGCCGTGTGTGTGTGTGTGCATGTGCGTGTGCAGCTGTGTGTGTGTGTGTGTGTATGTGCGTGCATAGGTGCGTGTGTGTCTGTGTGCATGCATGGGCGTGTGTGTCTTTGTGCGTGTCTGTGCATGCATGTGTGTGGGTGTGTGTGCAGACAGTGTGTATGTGTGTGCTTGCATGGCTATGTGTATGTATGTGTGTGTGCGTGGATGAGTTTGTGCATATGTGTGTGTTTGTGTGTGTGTAGAGAGTGTGTATGTGTTTGTATGTATGCGAGTGCGTGCATGGCTGTGTGTGTGGGTGCTCATGGGTGAGTGTGTGCAGCTGTGTGTGTGTGTCCGTATGCGCAGATGTGTGTGTGTGCGTGTGTGTGTATGTGTAGACAGATGCATGTGTGTGCGTGCATGAATGTGTATGTGCATGCAAGTGTGTGTGCATGGATAAGTGTGTGTGTGTGGATGCATGTGTGTGGGTGTGTGTGTCTGCGCATGCAGACAGTGTGTATGCGCGTCCATGGCTGTGTATGTGTGTATATGTACATGGATGAGTGTGTGCTTGTGTGCGGCTGTGTGCGTGTGTGTTTGTGTGTGCGTGCATGGCTGTGTATATGTATGTGTGCGCATGCAGACAGTGTGTGTGTGTGTGTGTGTACAATATTTGTGTGCGTGCCAGGCTGTGTATGTGTGCATGCGTGGATGTGTTTATGTGTGTGCGTGCGTGCAGACAGCATGTATGTGTGTGTATATGAATGTACATGCAGGGCTGTGTATGTATGTGTGTGGATGAGTGTGTGCATGTATGCGTTGTGTCTGTGTGTGACTATGTGTGGCTGTGTGTGTGCGCATGCAGACAGTGTGTATGTGTGTATGTATGCATGTTCAAGGATGAGTGTTTGCTCGTGTGCGGCTGTGTGTGTGTGTATGATTGTATGTGTGTGTGTGTGCGTGTGTGTGTGTGTATGTATGTATGTGCGTGCATGGTTGTGTTTGTGTGTGTGCATGGATGAGGGTGTGCGGCTGAATGTGTGTGCATGCGTGAATGTGTGTGTGTGTGTGTGTGTGTGCATGTGTGTGTGTGTGGCATATGGTGATTTATGAAGGAAATTGTGATTTGCGTGAAAGAGATGGGGGAGACTGTTTTGATGGGAGGAATATTTTCAGGAAATGATGTTTAATAAATTGAGAAGAATTGTGTGTGTGTGTGTGTGCGCATTGATGCAATAACAGGTAACCCATATATCTCCGCTCTGACATTGTGAGCAGACTCATCCTAGTGCATTATGGGAAGAGATTCATTCAGCTCGTTTATTTACCATCCCACCACACACACACACACACACACACACACACACTGCTGGAAAAATAAGGCTTTATTGACATGCACACACACACACACACTCGCGCACACAGCGCTAGAAGATTGAGGATTTATGGGAGCTGGACTCTCTATTTGCACTAAGTTAATGAGGTATGCACATGCAAAACAGGGCTTAACGAACAATAATTACCTGTCATACACACATGAGCACACACACACACACACACGCGCGCACATACACACACACCATACTAGTATTTCAAATGTACAAAGGACAGAAGATTAACACAGCTTGAGCACAGGGGCACAACATGTGTCACACACACTCTCTCTCTCTCTCTCTCTCTCTCTCTCTCTCTCTCACACACACACACACACAAACACACAAACACACACACACACACACACACACACACACTACTGTTAACTGGAAGCAATAAAATAATAAGACAATATTTCCTAAAGGAAAAGGACTGATCTTTCAAAACTCAGGAGACCTAACGCAGTTCCTTAGATGTTTGCTTAAAACTGCTTAAGAAAAAGAAAAAATAAAGGCGGCACGGTGGCTCAGTGGTTAGCGCTGTCGCCTCACAGTAAGAAGGTCGCTGGTTTGAGCCTCGGCTGGGTCAGTTGGCATTTCTGTGTGGAGTTTGCATGTCTCCGGGTGCTCCGGTTTCCCCCACAGTCCAAACACATGCGCTATAGGTGAACTGAATAAACTAAACTGGCCATAGTGAATGAGTGTGTGTGTGAATGTGAGAGTGTATGGGTGTTTCCCAGTACTGGGTTGCGGCTGGAAGGGCATCTGCTGCGTAAAAATTGCTGGAATAGTTGGCAGTTTATCGTGGTGACCCCTAAGCCGGCGCTACCCACTGCGCCGCCCATAACTATACATATAATAATGAATATATTTGTGTACACAGTCAGAGACATTCTGTATAACTATTTCAACTCTGTCATGAGTCCAGATTACAACCTACAGCTTTGGACATTGGAAGCCGTTAGTGGCTGAAACACATCAGCATTGCAAACTGTGTATTGCCAATGACTGAACAGACACATCTCTATTACTATTGGCCATCTACAATGACACTTCAGGCATGGAGACCTTCATCCAAAGAGCCACAAGACGCCATCCACCAGCCAGCCTTCACTGCTGCTTGCATCCCAGAACTAGAACCATAGACTGTATAATATATGGACGTAGTATCTGTGACGTCACCCATTGGTTTCTGAACACTGCAAATGAAGCTACAAGTAGGCGCGGCCAATTGTCGCCATTTTGTTCGCGCGTCATCGCACCCACGGCGGGATACCAAACAAGGGCAAAGAGGCGGAGAGTGGGCGGAGCTACAGACACCTGCTGGCACTTTGCTTAGACCTGGCAGACAGACTTTACTTTGGGAGAAACACTTGATACTCTATTACCTGCGACTCGTTTGTGTTCTGACCACATGTGCTTGGCTGTACACTATATCAATAAAGTGTTTAGACTTTTAAAAACACTATAGTAATACATTGAGCCACTAAACATTGTTCTTATGATGTTTTTCAACAGGAGGAAAACGCGAAACACTTCAAAACATTTCAATTATAGTCTGTGTAAATGCAAGACAATTGATGAACTCCAGCATAACACTGTATGACGCTTCAGATGACTGTTCTAGAGCCTTCTAGAGCTAATCACTCTGTCAGATTCTGGAGTGCATTACAGGTCTAAAGAACATTATACATGATAAATAATCTTAAATAAAACAAATACATTTATAGAGATGGTATACAAGTATATAATTTCACTCACATGGGAAACGGAGGCCACGTGAATGGTTTGTGAGCACAATGTAGTGCACACAGCCTGCCATATCATCTGATAATTGTAAGAAATAAGTCCAAAAGGCAATTGACTGTGTAAAGAAACATTAACCAACACAAAAATGCGATGTATATGCCGAGTTTATCGGCTAATTAGCCGTAATCAGCTGAGGTGACGAGACAGCAAGCAGCGAGACCTAGCTGTCACTTAAGTGGCCACGCCCTTAATTATGCAGACTTAATATAACTTATTAAAACGAAACGGATGAGTTATAAAAAAATTCACCCCCCTCACAGTTGTCATGAAGGTTAATCATGGCTATATGCACCAAAGCCATCTTTTGTACCAAGCATGTTTTTATCAGCTGTAAAAATGGCCAATTTCCCATTGCAGTCAGAAATGACCTGGACTTCCTGGAGCCTGCCCCCTAATGCGAGTCGATGAATTGCAGTTTTAATTTTATTCCTTATTGGCTTCCAGAGCGGAAGGTTGCCGCTTGACTAGAACCCATGCAAATCAACTGCCCTACCCAGATAGCATACGAATGTGGGCCACTTTAGGCAGTTATGCAACACTGGTGGTATTGCTTCGGCCCAGACAAAATGAATGTGAGCCTGAAGTGGACCACCTGTGGAATGGCAAAAGTAGGCCAAAGATTCAAATTCATTTATGGGCCATTTAAGGCAAATATTTGGCACTTATGGCAAAATGTAATCTGAATGTGAGCCTAATGTGACCCATTTGGAAAATGATACATTTGGCCCAAATGATGGAGGACAAATTTGGGCCACAGTTGGTAAAAATGTGGCCTAGTCATTTAATGGTAATCTTTGTCTAAACCTAAAGTGGCTCACACGTGTAGGTGGCCTAGTTATCTTAAGACATATGTGGGCCACTTTTGGCAAATATTTGGCAAAGTAAACTCTGGCTATTACAGCTGTGAGCCTAATGTGGCCCAGAGAAAATATGGCAAAAAAAAGGCTATAATGTTACGTTAAGCCATATTACGCTGTCAGAGACTTGCTCAGATGCATGTTTACCGCTATGATCGTGCACAATAGAAAGCTGCTCAAAACCCTGCTCATGTCGGGCATTTTCGTGGTTACTGGCTCATCTTGGTCATTAGACGTCTCCTCCATCTTCAACGCGTTTACCGTGGATAATGTTTACACACGCTATGAAATTTGTCACAGCTCCGCTACTGTGCACTTCACAGTTTCTGCGCGCTTCATTCACAAAATATGTCCGCGTCTACACTTTGCAGAGGGCAACAGCCAATCACATTACTTTTCCAGGGTTCCGTAAACGTGATTGGCTAGCATCTGCTCAAGGGTATAAGCATGAAGCGATCTAACTTGGATCTGTTTGACGATTTAAAGTTCACGTGAATCTTTGACGCTGACATAAGACAAATAACATTTCAAGAGTTCCCACTTAGATATGCTTGGCGTATAAAGCAGGTTTGACATGCTGTCCCGGGAGAGAACCCTGAGCTCGGAGATATTTGAGCCCAGGGCTCCCGCCCGGTCGATAAGCATATCAGGAGATCCGAGATCAGGTAGGTCTCGAGAGCTCCCCCTTTAGAAAAGGGAGGAAAAGGAGGAGATGGGGTGGAAGGGGGGATTCTTCCAAACGAAGATAGAGCAGTAGGGAGAAACTGATCCATTTATAGTAAACTAGGATCACTCTGATTGGATTATTACTAATTACAGACGAGTGGCCAGACGTGCTCAGACGTTGATCTTATCAAGTGCTCCTCTCCAAATTAGTTTATGAAACTTTACTTAAAAATATTACTGTAAATAATCTGAGGGCAGTTTCATTCAGTGAGCTGTGTGTAAAGCTGCCATGTATTTCAGGTCAAACCATGTGATCTGCGCAGCACAACTAGTCGACGTTAATCAAAAAGCGTCACTGCAGAGCATTAAAGTCGGTGCAACCTCTAGTAAATAATAACGTAATTAAAGGGATAGTTTAGCCCAAATTGAAATGTATTTACTATTTATTCCACCCCAATATGCTTGAGTTTCTTTCTTACTGTCACCAGCTCGGTCCCAGTCATTCCCCTCACTGGCCAGCAGAGTTCTCTCTCACCGGACTTTTAGCACTACATCCCCCAGAAGCCCCGTACCTGTCACTGATTGCGCTGCACCTGATTCGCATCACACACACACACACATATAAGCAGCACACACACTCACTTCATTGCGAAGTCTTGTTTGCCCAGTCAACATTACAGAGCGTTTCTACACATCCACTGTTTGATCTCCTGTTACTGACCCGGACTGCTCTCGATCTTGTTTTCCTTGCTGCCTGCCCAGACCCTCTGCTTTCCTCTCCGTTTCTGAGTTACGCCGCCAGCCCTGATCTATGCCTACGACCAACGAGTGTTTTCTACTTACCTATCGACTCCTTATGCCTGAACTTCATGTGAGTGTTTCTTTACTTTTCTGATTCAACTGTGTTTAATAAACATACTGCAGATGGATCCCTCTGTGTCAGCCTCCTCGTTACACTTACGTTGAACACAAAATAAGTTGATCTGAAGAAATCTGAAAAACTGTAACCGTTGACATCAGTAATAGCAAAAATAAACACCATAAAAATACATATTTCCAACTTTCTCCAAAGTATCTTCTTTGTTCAACAGAATAAAGAAACTCAAACAGGTTTGGCACAAGTGAATGGAGAGTAAATGATTAGAGAATTTTCATTTTTGCTTGAACAATCCCACTAACCTCATCACGAACATTATACACATAGGCGTTTCTGCAACTATGAGATGTTTTATAAACAAATTTCGGGAGGAGCACGCGCAGAAGTTTCAGTATCAAATACGTCATTGACAATTATTCTATTATCCAATCAGTTCTCGACCAAACCCCTATATATACCAAAGCTGTCTCACCTGCAGCATCTTACGACTTTAGCATCCCTCCACCACCCCGTCACCTCACCTCTTAAGCATTACAATCCCGGGGGGAGCGTTCTGGGGCCGGGTTAGATACTTCGCTCGAATCCCTATTCCTCTTTGTTTCCTGATAAGAGGAATAACTCGAGTTTGGGTGTCTTCCCCGAGCTCAGAGCCCTCTCCCCGGACAGCACGCCAAATACGCTTTATTCTGAAACTATTGCAAGTGTGAACTCGTGAAGAAAGCATTCTGCTGTTAAACGTGAATAAACCAAATATTAAGATGCTGCTTTTCAGCCGAGACTAAATAAAGGAGAGTGTGACGTGCCTCTGCTGAGCTCAGATTAAACACATTTTTGCTTATATGTGAGCAGATACTCGCGCATAGTTTTACACACACGCAGACATAAACACTCCTGTGAGCTCATGAAAAGAGTCGCACAAACATAAACACAGCTGTGCTTCAAAAACACACGTCCTCTCCTTCACAAACAAACACACTCTCAGACATAAACAGCTTCACGTCCACACTGTGAGTCTGAGCCACCGCAGACGACACACACACACATCCACATTCTTCAGGTGAGTGTGAACTCTTTTACAGGGTTTCGTCCCTGTCTTCACTTTTCTTACCTTTCGGTGGCCTCGCAGTGTGACGTCACAGTTAATTAGTTAATTTATTGGTGGAGGATGTATTTACAGTTGAAGTATAATTTCTGTTTAACGGAGCAGATTTTTTCAACACATTTCTAAACATAATAGTTTTCAAGAGTTAGCACTTAGCTGATAATCAATAAAGCGAATTTGGCATGCTGTCCCAGGAGAGAGCCCTGAGCTCGTAATATCCTCGAGCCCGGGGCTCCCTCCCGTTAGAAGGGCTAGAGGGGAGTTCGAGCTCAGGTAGGTCTCGAGAACTCCCCTGCTTGTTGCCGTGTGAGAAGTGTGAACTAAGGTTGTCTTAGGTGATAATTTGGTTTAGTCGATTGGCTATGGTTTATGTTTTTGGACGGTGGAAGGAAACCGGGGAACCCGTGTAATGGGCTGTGTGTAAACTACACACAGAAACACCAACCAGCCCGATAGGAGGTTAGACCAGCGGTGTTCTTGCTGTGAGGCAACAGTGCTAGCTACTGGGCCACCGTTTCGCCCTATCGGAAAAGGGGGAGGAAGTAGGGGTGGAAGGGGGAAGCTTCAAGACGAAGAAAACTGGAGTGAAAAACTCTGGTTATTTATAATGCTTCCGTAATCATCTAATGGGTCAGATTACGGAGCTAATGAGGAGCCAGCCAAGTTGATGATAAGCACATGATTCTCTCGAAATTAGTCTATAAATAAACCACACTTAATAAATCATCTCTAATAACTGATTTCTTTTCTCTTTGTCATGATGACAGTAAATAAGGTTTGACTAGATATTTTTTAAGACACTTCTATACAGCTTAAAGTGACATTTAAAGGCTTAACTAGGTTAATTAGGTTAACTAGGCAGGTTAGGGTAATTAGGCAAGTTATTGTATAATGATGGTTTGTTCTGTAGACGAACGAAAAAAAATATAGCTTAAAGGGGCTCATAATTTTGACCTTAAAATGGTTCATAAAAAATTAAAAACTGCTTTTATTCTAGCCGAAATAAAACAAATAAGACTTTCTCCAGAAGAAAAAATATTATCAGACATACTGTGAAAATTTCCTTGCTCTGTTAAACATCATTTGGGAAATATTTAAAAAAGAAAAAAAATCAAAGGGGGGCTAATAATTCTGACATCAACTGTATGTGATTTTTTTTTTGTGTAGAGCGGCACTTCCTCTGAGGATTACTTTGCTCCAACTCTTTTGCTTCGCTATCTTATGTTTTTGGTGTTATAGATTATTTTGGTGAGAGAATTTCAGTTGATTACTTATTTATTTATTTATTTATTTCAAAATTATGATATTTTGTTATTCTCTTCAATAAATGTTTATTTCATTATATATCTTTGTGTATTTGATATTTTTTATGGTACGGTTGGGAACGAGCTGGCCTTAACATAAATCGGGGGCTCGTCCGGGATTCCTTTATGCGGGTGAGTAGTTTTGTTTGATAGTCACCTTTATAAATGAGATACGGTCGTTTTAGAAAGAGTGTATCCAGCTGGGTTGTGAATACAATCCTTCCATCGATGCGCTGTTTGTGGTTTTGTTTATTATTTTGCCTTTATTTTTGGAGGTTAATGCAGCTGGACATATGCCAGGGCACTAATTCCCAATTTAGCCTGGGTTAATAAAATCTCATTATAACTAAATAAAATATCAAATACTACTTACTCCATCTGCCGTTTATAACAAATTTGATATTTAGTCGCACCATGTTGGTGTTTTGTACCGTCTAGTTTTTATAAGGTGGGTCGTTAGCCCAACACTCAACCCCCAACCTAGAGGACCGGGACGTACACTCAAACACTACGGACAACTTATCTTATCCAAGTCACCTATAGCACATTTGTTTGGGCTGTGAGGGAAACCTGAGCACCCGGAGGAAACCCACACCAGCACAGGGAGAACATGCAAACTCCAGACAGAAATGTCAACTGGCCCAGCCGGGATTCGAACCGGCAACCTTCTTGCTGTGAGGTGACAGTGCTAACCACTGCGTTACCATGTCGCCCCAAAATATCAAATATACTTACTAAATTATCACAAATGAACGCTTGCTTCTAGTAAAGTGCTACCGGATCTTTTCATTTGTGTTGACCTGATCACTGTGAAAGTGTGTGTGTGTTTGTGTGTACAGACGTACCTCTATGATGACATCAGGAACTCTGAGAGTGTGAACGGCCTCCAGGCTTTCTGTGTCGTGAGAAATCGAATACACCAGCCTGCCTCCATACGCCAAGAGCTGCAGACACACACACACACACACACACACACACACACATACATGAGAGAGGTCAGCAATCATGTCTATATTCAAGAAGAGGTCAAAATCAAGTTCACTGCACAGACACACACACAAATGAACAGATACACACACACAAATGCACATGGACGCACACACAAATACATGCATATACACACAGACAAACTCAGATATATACACACACAAACACACATATATATACACACAGAGATACACTGACACCCCAACAGATACACATTCACAAACGAATGCAGAAGCAAACACACACACACACGCATATACACACAGACACAATACCACAATGCGCCTCTGCATACACACAAACACACACATATACACACAAAGGTACACTGACACACACACAAAAACACACATAGCCAGACACACCCACACAATCACAGAAAATCCACAGATACACACAGACAAATGCACGCAAGTTCACCCCCCCCCACACACGCATTGACACACAGACACACTCAGATAAACACACACACATACACACAAAGATACACTGACATACACACACACACACTCGCATGCATATATACACACAGACACACTCAGATACACACACACACGCACACACATATGCTCACTGAAAACACACAACTACACATTAGACAAATGCACGCAAGTTCACACACACACATGCACACGCGCACGCACGCACACACACACACGCGCACGCACACACACACACAGAGATACACTCACAGAAAAAACACTAGGATACACACACAAACACATGCATATACACACAAACACACTCAGATACACAAACACACACAGACACACGCACACACACTGACACACACACATACACAGACAGATACACACACAGGCCCAGAAACACTCAAAAATATGCCTGTTTTCAAGAAGAGGTCAAGAAAAAGTTCACTGCACAGTGATTATTGATGAAGCCACACACACACACACACACGCACACGCACACACACACACACACACACTGCTGTTATTGAGTAACGCTGCGCTGCAGGGCGAATGAGTGTGGTTCAATCAGAGCAGTTCGTGGAGGGAAAACTGCCTTCACCAGAGAGTGTGTGTGAGTGTGTGTGTGTTTTCTGCATCCAGCCCCCACACACACGTACACTCCTACACACTGAGCGTCAGATGAATGCGCGCGGGTTTCACTGCGTTGGCCTGTGTGTACGTGGAGGTCAGATCATGTTCATTCACATCACTGCAGCGCGATACACACACACTTTCATACGCTCGGACTGCTCGTGTGTAAAGGCGAGAGCGCAGACCAACACGTGGAAATAAGATCGATCTCTCAGCTCCGGCTGTCCGGCAAGCCAGGAGTGACATTTGGGCAGATCGCCCAAGAAGCGCCGTATTTCATGCCAAAATCAATGTGGAAATAAGAGATGATGTTCGCTTTACACACAGAGAATAAAGAGCATCACGGCTCTCTGGGATTTCCTTCTGGATTATGAATTATTATAATGTAAGAAACACAATGGAGGCTGCTTTATGAGGACAAGCCTGAGATGTGTGTGCGTGTGTGTGTGTAATGCACAGCGCTGCCCAATCACACTTAATGCACTGTTTCCACAAATTTTGCCTCTGGAGAGTCCTCATAATCCACCAAACAAATGTGTGTGTGTGTGTGTTTGTGCACACACATACGCATGCAGATGCACACAGACACACATATACATATACACACATATATGCATAGACAGACACACTCAGATACATTCACACACAAACATACACACAGACACACACATATATACAAACAGAGCTACATTGACACACACACCTACACTCACAGAAAAAAACTCTAGATGGATAGAACGATCCGATGAGTCGCCGACGCCCGTAAGATATCTGTCATGCTAAATATTTGGAGCTGTCGGTGATTCAAATCATGCCGGGTGAATGAGTTCTGATTGAAAATAACATCAGCGATCACCTACAGCCAATGAGAGAGCAGCATCCACTAGCATGGCTACCTGCAGCAGTGGTGTAGTCCTAATAAAAAAGGTGGTGTACTATTACACACCCAATCCAAATGTTAAAAGTAGGCAAAAATGACGAAATTTTATGTTTCTTTGATTCATTAGCTTTATATATATATATATATATATATATATATATATATAATGTATACTAAACATCAGTTACATGACATCCATGACACGACTACTTTGAAAATCATGCAGTCCAAACTCGGCCTAAAACGTGATGTTTAATTCATCTTGTCTCGATCTCATGACTCTGGTCTTCTGAATCTATTATTTGTTCTCAGGTAACGTGTTTAGACTGTGGGCAAACATATTCCGCTTTGTTATAAATACGCATACAGTGAAGATGACGGTCATATAAATATGTAGCTACACGACGCCTCAACATTTTTGGTGTCTGTAAAGTTGTTACAGTTTTTTTGCAATCGCTACAACAGTTTTTTCAATACATTTAACAAGTTTCCTTAACTCTTAAAACTGTTAGCACAACATCCCAACCCAGGCTCATTCTGAGAATGTAGTCCCGTGGACGTTTCTAGAGGCCGCAAAATACGTCCCAGGAGGCACGTATTTTTTTTCCGCGTCTCGAACGGCTCTCGCGAGGCTGCTGTCGAACGACCTTTCACCTATCTGCCTGATTGACAATGATTGACCTTGCGACCGGCCAATCGGCTGACCTCCTCCTTCCCTAAACTCAACCAACGACGATTCACAAAAGCCATCCAGAAAAGCCCTCGTCTAATTTTTACCACGTTTTCGGACGTGTGACGAACTTGTTCGCTTTACTTTTTGGATTTTTTTTTCGTCTCTTACCTGATTTCTGGAACCGCTCTTCCCTGGACTCGAACCCGGTCATCGTCGTGGTCAGTCCCTCTCTGCGCCTCGAGTCTGCCGACGTACACGAAGAGCTAACCAGACAAACTGGTTGTGGCGGGAAAGCCCTCCACACAGAGGCGAGCGGCCGGCCGGCAAGCACCAAAAGGAAATGCGTCACACCGCCCCGCAGCGTTCGCTTAAAAAAGTGAAATGCAGCCATACGTACCCCCGGCTACGTATTTCGCCGTCTCCAGAAACGTCCACGGAACTACGTTTTCAGAATGAGCCTGGGTTGCAACATCCATCTTTGTGGGCTATACAATTAACACATTTCTTGATGCTTTGATACAAAATGCATCCAGTTAACCCCGATTTCAAATGCTTGAACTTCTTTTACACACAAGCTCAAGCAATACCAAAACAATGTCATTTTACCGTCAAATTTACAAATGCTTTCACATTGTATGACAGAACAGATAACAGCATGTTCTAAACAGAACTTATATAGGCTAAAGTCAAAGTGAACAGCGGTTCATATTGTGAATTGAAACGCAAATATATTCCCTGTATTTTATTCCATTGCCAATGGGAAACAGCTTATTGCGGTTATGTAAATACATAAATCACAGCATTTACATACACTGTGTCTAATTACTTTCAGAGAGTCATGGAGTTGGAGGCCAGTCAAGTCCAGAATGAAATTATCTATGCCAATGAGGCTGGCTTCAACTTTGCGAAAAGATGTTGCTGAAGGAGAAACATTATATGACAAAGGGCTACAGTCACCGTGCCGGGCCATAGAAGATATCAGGTGTGATGTGGATGAGAACATGAGGGTAAATGCAGGAGACCGGGCGGTATAGAAGATTACTTTGTTGTTGTTTTTTTATTATAATTACGGTGCTTTTTCTGTTTAACTGGTTAGACCGAAACTGCATTTCGTTGCCTTGTACTTGTACATGTGTAATGACAATAAAGTTGAATCTAATCTAAAATAACCTTTTCCAGAATGGCAGATCTAAAAGTTTTCTTTCTAATTTGTTTTTGAATTTCTTTGGATCTCGGCATGGTGGCTGGATTTTGAGGATCTTTTGGTCTACTTCACCATGTCAGGCAGGTCTTATTAAAGTGATTTCTTGTTCTCTTCTTCCCTTAATAATGAAAAACCGTCTTTAAAAACAGCATGATGTGTTTACTTGTGCTATCTTTCACCAATATTCAATTTTTGGTAGATCTGATCATTTTAAAGTGCGACAAACATGCAAAAATAAGAAATGAGTAAAGCGGCGCACACACTTTAACTATTACTCTAGAGCAGTGTTTCCCAACCCTGTTCCTGGAGGCACACCAACAGAACATGTTTTGGATGTCTCCCTTTTCTGACCCATTAACTTTAGGTGTTGGAGTCTCTTCTGATGTTATGATGAGTTGATTCAGGTGTGTTTGATTAGGGAGAGGTTGAAAATGTGGACTGTTGGTGTGCCTTCAGGAACAGGGTTGGGAAACACTGCTCTAGAGCACT